>NC_134523.1:30882295-30932295 GCF_027942865.1 Odontesthes bonariensis
TCCCCATGTCTCTACGACCTTCCGTTCCGGAGATATAAGGAAAACAAAGTTGTTTCCGGGCGTAGCTCCGCCCCCTTGACTCCGCCCCCAATGGTTATTGTGTCAGTGGATAGCCCTTGTCCTGCTGAATCCGGGGATATGTGTCTCTGGTCTCTGCTACCTTCCTATCAGGACTTATGGCCATATGGCCTAATGGCAGGGGGGTGCCGTTCGGGGTTTTGTCCCCTTACCCTAACCCTAACCCTAACCCTAACCCTAACCCTAACCCTAACCCTAACCCTAACCCTAACCCTAACCCTAACCCTAACCCTAACCCTAACCCTACCCTAACCCTAACCCTAACCCTACCCTAACCCTAACCCTAACCCTACCCTAACCCTAACCCTAACCCCCTAACCCTAACCCTAACCCTAACCCTAACCCTAACCCTAACCCTAACCCTAACCCTAACCCTAACCCTAACCCCTAACCCTAACCCTAACCCTTACCCTAACCCTTACCCTAACCCTAACCCTAACCCTTATCCTAACCCTAACAATGCCTAACCCTAACCGGGAATAGGGGAGTGCTTGTGTACGTAATACTTACCTGGAACTAGGGTTTTTGACAGTGGGACTTGGTGAAAATTTTGGAAAATTGACCAAGTATTTTGTCAAAAATCATGTGTCCAAAATAGGTACCAATTGACTCCAAATGGACTGAAACGTGCTCCTAACAACTTTCCCAAGGGTCCTTTTTGGGTGTGGGACTTAGTCAATTTTCGAGAAAATAGCGTTCCATTCATTTCAATGCGGAAACGGTTTTTGCCGATTATCTCCGGAACGAAAGGTCATAGAGACTCGGAGATGACTTCCGTCAGACATAATTCGACCCTTGTGAACACGCCTGACTTGTCCCCGTGTCTCTACGACCTTCCGTTCCTGAGATATAAGCAAAACAAAGTTGTTTCCGGTCGTAGCTCCGCCCCCGTGGCTCCGCCCCCAAAGGTTATTGTGTCAGTGGATAGCCCTTGTCCTGCTGAATCCGAGGATGTGTGTATCTTATCTATGCCACCTTCCTATCAGGACTTATTGCCTCTTAAGCTTATGCCGGGGTTCGGCATCCGGGGTTTTAGCCCCTTATCCTTACCCTAACCCTAACCCTAACCCCTAACCCTAACCCTAACCCTAACCCTAACCCTAACCCTAACCCTAACCCTAACCCTAACCCAAAGTGGCACTCAGCTCTTATCCTAACCTAACCCTGCAACTAGGGTTTTTGACTCTAACCCTGCAACTAGGGTTTTTGACTGTGGGACTTGGTAAAAATTTTGGAAAATTGACCAAGTATTTTGTCAAAAATCATGTCTCCAAAATAGGTACCAAATGACTCCAAATGGCCTGAAACGTGCTCCTAACAACTTTCCCCAGGTTCCTTTTTGGGTGTGGGACTTAGGAACTTATTGCGGAAATCACGTTCCATTCATTTCAATGCGGAAATGGTTTTTGCCGATTATCTTGGGAACGGAATATCATAGAGACTCGGAGATGACTTCCGTCAGACATAATTCGACCCTTGTGAACACGCCTGACTTGTCCCCATGTCTCTACGACCTTCCGTTCCGGAGATATAAGGAAAACAAAGTTGTTTCCGGGCGTAGCTCCGCCCCCTTGACTCCGCCCCCAATGGTTATTGTGTCAGTGGATAGCCCTTGTCCTGCTGAATCCGGGGATATGTGTCTCTGGTCTCTGCTACCTTCCTATCAGGACTTATGGCCATATGGCCTAATGGCAGGGGGGTGCCGTTCGGGGTTTTGTCCCCTTACCCTAACCCTAACCCTAACCCTAACCCTAACCCTAACCCTAACCCTAACCCTAACCCTAACCCTAACCCTAACCCTAACCCTAACCCTAACCCTACCCTAACCCTAACCCTAACCCTACCCTAACCCTAACCCTAACCCTACCCTAACCCTAACCCTAACCCCCTAACCCTAACCCTAACCCTAACCCTAACCCTAACCCTAACCCTAACCCTAACCCTAACCCTAACCCTAACCCCTAACCCTAACCCTAACCCTTACCCTAACCCTTACCCTAACCCTAACCCTAACCCTTATCCTAACCCTAACAATGCCTAACCCTAACCGGGAATAGGGGAGTGCTTGTGTACGTAATACTTACCTGGAACTAGGGTTTTTGACAGTGGGACTTGGTGAAAATTTTGGAAAATTGACCAAGTATTTTGTCAAAAATCATGTGTCCAAAATAGGTACCAATTGACTCCAAATGGACTGAAACGTGCTCCTAACAACTTTCCCAAGGGTCCTTTTTGGGTGTGGGACTTAGTCAATTTTCGAGAAAATAGCGTTCCATTCATTTCAATGCGGAAACGGTTTTTGCCGATTATCTCCGGAACGAAAGGTCATAGAGACTCGGAGATGACTTCCGTCAGACATAATTCGACCCTTGTGAACACGCCTGACTTGTCCCCGTGTCTCTACGACCTTCCGTTCCTGAGATATAAGCAAAACAAAGTTGTTTCCGGTCGTAGCTCCGCCCCCGTGGCTCCGCCCCCAAAGGTTATTGTGTCAGTGGATAGCCCTTGTCCTGCTGAATCCGAGGATGTGTGTATCTTATCTATGCCACCTTCCTATCAGGACTTATTGCCTCTTAAGCTTATGCCGGGGTTCGGCATCCGGGGTTTTAGCCCCTTATCCTTACCCTAACCCTAACCCTAACCCCTAACCCTAACCCTAACCCTAACCCTAACCCTAACCCTAACCCTAACCCTAACCCTAACCCAAAGTGGCACTCAGCTCTTATCCTAACCTAACCCTGCAACTAGGGTTTTTGACTCTAACCCTGCAACTAGGGTTTTTGACTGTGGGACTTGGTAAAAATTTTGGAAAATTGACCAAGTATTTTGTCAAAAATCATGTCTCCAAAATAGGTACCAAATGACTCCAAATGGCCTGAAACGTGCTCCTAACAACTTTCCCCAGGTTCCTTTTTGGGTGTGGGACTTAGGAACTTATTGCGGAAATCACGTTCCATTCATTTCAATGCGGAAATGGTTTTTGCCGATTATCTTGGGAACGGAATATCATAGAGACTCGGAGATGACTTCCGTCAGACATAATTCGACCCTTGTGAACACGCCTGACTTGTCCCCATGTCTCTACGACCTTCCGTTCCGGAGATATAAGGAAAACAAAGTTGTTTCCGGGCGTAGCTCCGCCCCCTTGACTCCGCCCCCAATGGTTATTGTGTCAGTGGATAGCCCTTGTCCTGCTGAATCCGGGGATATGTGTCTCTGGTCTCTGCTACCTTCCTATCAGGACTTATGGCCATATGGCCTAATGGCAGGGGGGTGCCGTTCGGGGTTTTGTCCCCTTACCCTAACCCTAACCCTAACCCTAACCCTAACCCTAACCCTAACCCTAACCCTAACCCTAACCCTAACCCTAACCCTAACCCTAACCCTAACCCTACCCTAACCCTAACCCTAACCCTACCCTAACCCTAACCCTAACCCTACCCTAACCCTAACCCTAACCCCCTAACCCTAACCCTAACCCTAACCCTAACCCTAACCCTAACCCTAACCCTAACCCTAACCCTAACCCTAACCCCTAACCCTAACCCTAACCCTTACCCTAACCCTTACCCTAACCCTAACCCTAACCCTTATCCTAACCCTAACAATGCCTAACCCTAACCGGGAATAGGGGAGTGCTTGTGTACGTAATACTTACCTGGAACTAGGGTTTTTGACAGTGGGACTTGGTGAAAATTTTGGAAAATTGACCAAGTATTTTGTCAAAAATCATGTGTCCAAAATAGGTACCAATTGACTCCAAATGGACTGAAACGTGCTCCTAACAACTTTCCCAAGGGTCCTTTTTGGGTGTGGGACTTAGTCAATTTTCGAGAAAATAGCGTTCCATTCATTTCAATGCGGAAACGGTTTTTGCCGATTATCTCCGGAACGAAAGGTCATAGAGACTCGGAGATGACTTCCGTCAGACATAATTCGACCCTTGTGAACACGCCTGACTTGTCCCCGTGTCTCTACGACCTTCCGTTCCTGAGATATAAGCAAAACAAAGTTGTTTCCGGTCGTAGCTCCGCCCCCGTGGCTCCGCCCCCAAAGGTTATTGTGTCAGTGGATAGCCCTTGTCCTGCTGAATCCGAGGATGTGTGTATCTTATCTATGCCACCTTCCTATCAGGACTTATTGCCTCTTAAGCTTATGCCGGGGTTCGGCATCCGGGGTTTTAGCCCCTTATCCTTACCCTAACCCTAACCCTAACCCCTAACCCTAACCCTAACCCTAACCCTAACCCTAACCCTAACCCTAACCCTAACCCTAACCCAAAGTGGCACTCAGCTCTTATCCTAACCTAACCCTGCAACTAGGGTTTTTGACTCTAACCCTGCAACTAGGGTTTTTGACTGTGGGACTTGGTAAAAATTTTGGAAAATTGACCAAGTATTTTGTCAAAAATCATGTCTCCAAAATAGGTACCAAATGACTCCAAATGGCCTGAAACGTGCTCCTAACAACTTTCCCCAGGTTCCTTTTTGGGTGTGGGACTTAGGAACTTATTGCGGAAATCACGTTCCATTCATTTCAATGCGGAAATGGTTTTTGCCGATTATCTTGGGAACGGAATATCATAGAGACTCGGAGATGACTTCCGTCAGACATAATTCGACCCTTGTGAACACGCCTGACTTGTCCCCATGTCTCTACGACCTTCCGTTCCGGAGATATAAGGAAAACAAAGTTGTTTCCGGGCGTAGCTCCGCCCCCTTGACTCCGCCCCCAATGGTTATTGTGTCAGTGGATAGCCCTTGTCCTGCTGAATCCGGGGATATGTGTCTCTGGTCTCTGCTACCTTCCTATCAGGACTTATGGCCATATGGCCTAATGGCAGGGGGGTGCCGTTCGGGGTTTTGTCCCCTTACCCTAACCCTAACCCTAACCCTAACCCTAACCCTAACCCTAACCCTAACCCTAACCCTAACCCTAACCCTAACCCTAACCCTAACCCTAACCCTACCCTAACCCTAACCCTAACCCTACCCTAACCCTAACCCTAACCCTACCCTAACCCTAACCCTAACCCCCTAACCCTAACCCTAACCCTAACCCTAACCCTAACCCTAACCCTAACCCTAACCCTAACCCTAACCCTAACCCCTAACCCTAACCCTAACCCTTACCCTAACCCTTACCCTAACCCTAACCCTAACCCTTATCCTAACCCTAACAATGCCTAACCCTAACCGGGAATAGGGGAGTGCTTGTGTACGTAATACTTACCTGGAACTAGGGTTTTTGACAGTGGGACTTGGTGAAAATTTTGGAAAATTGACCAAGTATTTTGTCAAAAATCATGTGTCCAAAATAGGTACCAATTGACTCCAAATGGACTGAAACGTGCTCCTAACAACTTTCCCAAGGGTCCTTTTTGGGTGTGGGACTTAGTCAATTTTCGAGAAAATAGCGTTCCATTCATTTCAATGCGGAAACGGTTTTTGCCGATTATCTCCGGAACGAAAGGTCATAGAGACTCGGAGATGACTTCCGTCAGACATAATTCGACCCTTGTGAACACGCCTGACTTGTCCCCGTGTCTCTACGACCTTCCGTTCCTGAGATATAAGCAAAACAAAGTTGTTTCCGGTCGTAGCTCCGCCCCCGTGGCTCCGCCCCCAAAGGTTATTGTGTCAGTGGATAGCCCTTGTCCTGCTGAATCCGAGGATGTGTGTATCTTATCTATGCCACCTTCCTATCAGGACTTATTGCCTCTTAAGCTTATGCCGGGGTTCGGCATCCGGGGTTTTAGCCCCTTATCCTTACCCTAACCCTAACCCTAACCCCTAACCCTAACCCTAACCCTAACCCTAACCCTAACCCTAACCCTAACCCTAACCCTAACCCAAAGTGGCACTCAGCTCTTATCCTAACCTAACCCTGCAACTAGGGTTTTTGACTCTAACCCTGCAACTAGGGTTTTTGACTGTGGGACTTGGTAAAAATTTTGGAAAATTGACCAAGTATTTTGTCAAAAATCATGTCTCCAAAATAGGTACCAAATGACTCCAAATGGCCTGAAACGTGCTCCTAACAACTTTCCCCAGGTTCCTTTTTGGGTGTGGGACTTAGGAACTTATTGCGGAAATCACGTTCCATTCATTTCAATGCGGAAATGGTTTTTGCCGATTATCTTGGGAACGGAATATCATAGAGACTCGGAGATGACTTCCGTCAGACATAATTCGACCCTTGTGAACACGCCTGACTTGTCCCCATGTCTCTACGACCTTCCGTTCCGGAGATATAAGGAAAACAAAGTTGTTTCCGGGCGTAGCTCCGCCCCCTTGACTCCGCCCCCAATGGTTATTGTGTCAGTGGATAGCCCTTGTCCTGCTGAATCCGGGGATATGTGTCTCTGGTCTCTGCTACCTTCCTATCAGGACTTATGGCCATATGGCCTAATGGCAGGGGGGTGCCGTTCGGGGTTTTGTCCCCTTACCCTAACCCTAACCCTAACCCTAACCCTAACCCTAACCCTAACCCTAACCCTAACCCTAACCCTAACCCTAACCCTAACCCTAACCCTAACCCTACCCTAACCCTAACCCTAACCCTACCCTAACCCTAACCCTAACCCTACCCTAACCCTAACCCTAACCCCCTAACCCTAACCCTAACCCTAACCCTAACCCTAACCCTAACCCTAACCCTAACCCTAACCCTAACCCTAACCCCTAACCCTAACCCTAACCCTTACCCTAACCCTTACCCTAACCCTAACCCTAACCCTTATCCTAACCCTAACAATGCCTAACCCTAACCGGGAATAGGGGAGTGCTTGTGTACGTAATACTTACCTGGAACTAGGGTTTTTGACAGTGGGACTTGGTGAAAATTTTGGAAAATTGACCAAGTATTTTGTCAAAAATCATGTGTCCAAAATAGGTACCAATTGACTCCAAATGGACTGAAACGTGCTCCTAACAACTTTCCCAAGGGTCCTTTTTGGGTGTGGGACTTAGTCAATTTTCGAGAAAATAGCGTTCCATTCATTTCAATGCGGAAACGGTTTTTGCCGATTATCTCCGGAACGAAAGGTCATAGAGACTCGGAGATGACTTCCGTCAGACATAATTCGACCCTTGTGAACACGCCTGACTTGTCCCCGTGTCTCTACGACCTTCCGTTCCTGAGATATAAGCAAAACAAAGTTGTTTCCGGTCGTAGCTCCGCCCCCGTGGCTCCGCCCCCAAAGGTTATTGTGTCAGTGGATAGCCCTTGTCCTGCTGAATCCGAGGATGTGTGTATCTTATCTATGCCACCTTCCTATCAGGACTTATTGCCTCTTAAGCTTATGCCGGGGTTCGGCATCCGGGGTTTTAGCCCCTTATCCTTACCCTAACCCTAACCCTAACCCCTAACCCTAACCCTAACCCTAACCCTAACCCTAACCCTAACCCTAACCCTAACCCTAACCCAAAGTGGCACTCAGCTCTTATCCTAACCTAACCCTGCAACTAGGGTTTTTGACTCTAACCCTGCAACTAGGGTTTTTGACTGTGGGACTTGGTAAAAATTTTGGAAAATTGACCAAGTATTTTGTCAAAAATCATGTCTCCAAAATAGGTACCAAATGACTCCAAATGGCCTGAAACGTGCTCCTAACAACTTTCCCCAGGTTCCTTTTTGGGTGTGGGACTTAGGAACTTATTGCGGAAATCACGTTCCATTCATTTCAATGCGGAAATGGTTTTTGCCGATTATCTTGGGAACGGAATATCATAGAGACTCGGAGATGACTTCCGTCAGACATAATTCGACCCTTGTGAACACGCCTGACTTGTCCCCATGTCTCTACGACCTTCCGTTCCGGAGATATAAGGAAAACAAAGTTGTTTCCGGGCGTAGCTCCGCCCCCTTGACTCCGCCCCCAATGGTTATTGTGTCAGTGGATAGCCCTTGTCCTGCTGAATCCGGGGATATGTGTCTCTGGTCTCTGCTACCTTCCTATCAGGACTTATGGCCATATGGCCTAATGGCAGGGGGGTGCCGTTCGGGGTTTTGTCCCCTTACCCTAACCCTAACCCTAACCCTAACCCTAACCCTAACCCTAACCCTAACCCTAACCCTAACCCTAACCCTAACCCTAACCCTAACCCTAACCCTACCCTAACCCTAACCCTAACCCTACCCTAACCCTAACCCTAACCCTACCCTAACCCTAACCCTAACCCCCTAACCCTAACCCTAACCCTAACCCTAACCCTAACCCTAACCCTAACCCTAACCCTAACCCTAACCCTAACCCCTAACCCTAACCCTAACCCTTACCCTAACCCTTACCCTAACCCTAACCCTAACCCTTATCCTAACCCTAACAATGCCTAACCCTAACCGGGAATAGGGGAGTGCTTGTGTACGTAATACTTACCTGGAACTAGGGTTTTTGACAGTGGGACTTGGTGAAAATTTTGGAAAATTGACCAAGTATTTTGTCAAAAATCATGTGTCCAAAATAGGTACCAATTGACTCCAAATGGACTGAAACGTGCTCCTAACAACTTTCCCAAGGGTCCTTTTTGGGTGTGGGACTTAGTCAATTTTCGAGAAAATAGCGTTCCATTCATTTCAATGCGGAAACGGTTTTTGCCGATTATCTCCGGAACGAAAGGTCATAGAGACTCGGAGATGACTTCCGTCAGACATAATTCGACCCTTGTGAACACGCCTGACTTGTCCCCGTGTCTCTACGACCTTCCGTTCCTGAGATATAAGCAAAACAAAGTTGTTTCCGGTCGTAGCTCCGCCCCCGTGGCTCCGCCCCCAAAGGTTATTGTGTCAGTGGATAGCCCTTGTCCTGCTGAATCCGAGGATGTGTGTATCTTATCTATGCCACCTTCCTATCAGGACTTATTGCCTCTTAAGCTTATGCCGGGGTTCGGCATCCGGGGTTTTAGCCCCTTATCCTTACCCTAACCCTAACCCTAACCCCTAACCCTAACCCTAACCCTAACCCTAACCCTAACCCTAACCCTAACCCTAACCCTAACCCAAAGTGGCACTCAGCTCTTATCCTAACCTAACCCTGCAACTAGGGTTTTTGACTCTAACCCTGCAACTAGGGTTTTTGACTGTGGGACTTGGTAAAAATTTTGGAAAATTGACCAAGTATTTTGTCAAAAATCATGTCTCCAAAATAGGTACCAAATGACTCCAAATGGCCTGAAACGTGCTCCTAACAACTTTCCCCAGGTTCCTTTTTGGGTGTGGGACTTAGGAACTTATTGCGGAAATCACGTTCCATTCATTTCAATGCGGAAATGGTTTTTGCCGATTATCTTGGGAACGGAATATCATAGAGACTCGGAGATGACTTCCGTCAGACATAATTCGACCCTTGTGAACACGCCTGACTTGTCCCCATGTCTCTACGACCTTCCGTTCCGGAGATATAAGGAAAACAAAGTTGTTTCCGGGCGTAGCTCCGCCCCCTTGACTCCGCCCCCAATGGTTATTGTGTCAGTGGATAGCCCTTGTCCTGCTGAATCCGGGGATATGTGTCTCTGGTCTCTGCTACCTTCCTATCAGGACTTATGGCCATATGGCCTAATGGCAGGGGGGTGCCGTTCGGGGTTTTGTCCCCTTACCCTAACCCTAACCCTAACCCTAACCCTAACCCTAACCCTAACCCTAACCCTAACCCTAACCCTAACCCTAACCCTAACCCTAACCCTAACCCTACCCTAACCCTAACCCTAACCCTACCCTAACCCTAACCCTAACCCTACCCTAACCCTAACCCTAACCCCCTAACCCTAACCCTAACCCTAACCCTAACCCTAACCCTAACCCTAACCCTAACCCTAACCCTAACCCTAACCCCTAACCCTAACCCTAACCCTTACCCTAACCCTTACCCTAACCCTAACCCTAACCCTTATCCTAACCCTAACAATGCCTAACCCTAACCGGGAATAGGGGAGTGCTTGTGTACGTAATACTTACCTGGAACTAGGGTTTTTGACAGTGGGACTTGGTGAAAATTTTGGAAAATTGACCAAGTATTTTGTCAAAAATCATGTGTCCAAAATAGGTACCAATTGACTCCAAATGGACTGAAACGTGCTCCTAACAACTTTCCCAAGGGTCCTTTTTGGGTGTGGGACTTAGTCAATTTTCGAGAAAATAGCGTTCCATTCATTTCAATGCGGAAACGGTTTTTGCCGATTATCTCCGGAACGAAAGGTCATAGAGACTCGGAGATGACTTCCGTCAGACATAATTCGACCCTTGTGAACACGCCTGACTTGTCCCCGTGTCTCTACGACCTTCCGTTCCTGAGATATAAGCAAAACAAAGTTGTTTCCGGTCGTAGCTCCGCCCCCGTGGCTCCGCCCCCAAAGGTTATTGTGTCAGTGGATAGCCCTTGTCCTGCTGAATCCGAGGATGTGTGTATCTTATCTATGCCACCTTCCTATCAGGACTTATTGCCTCTTAAGCTTATGCCGGGGTTCGGCATCCGGGGTTTTAGCCCCTTATCCTTACCCTAACCCTAACCCTAACCCCTAACCCTAACCCTAACCCTAACCCTAACCCTAACCCTAACCCTAACCCTAACCCTAACCCAAAGTGGCACTCAGCTCTTATCCTAACCTAACCCTGCAACTAGGGTTTTTGACTCTAACCCTGCAACTAGGGTTTTTGACTGTGGGACTTGGTAAAAATTTTGGAAAATTGACCAAGTATTTTGTCAAAAATCATGTCTCCAAAATAGGTACCAAATGACTCCAAATGGCCTGAAACGTGCTCCTAACAACTTTCCCCAGGTTCCTTTTTGGGTGTGGGACTTAGGAACTTATTGCGGAAATCACGTTCCATTCATTTCAATGCGGAAATGGTTTTTGCCGATTATCTTGGGAACGGAATATCATAGAGACTCGGAGATGACTTCCGTCAGACATAATTCGACCCTTGTGAACACGCCTGACTTGTCCCCATGTCTCTACGACCTTCCGTTCCGGAGATATAAGGAAAACAAAGTTGTTTCCGGGCGTAGCTCCGCCCCCTTGACTCCGCCCCCAATGGTTATTGTGTCAGTGGATAGCCCTTGTCCTGCTGAATCCGGGGATATGTGTCTCTGGTCTCTGCTACCTTCCTATCAGGACTTATGGCCATATGGCCTAATGGCAGGGGGGTGCCGTTCGGGGTTTTGTCCCCTTACCCTAACCCTAACCCTAACCCTAACCCCTAACCCTAACCCCCTAACCCTAACCCTAACCCTACCCTAACCCTAACCCTAACCCTAACCCCTAACCCCTAACCCTAACCCTAACCCTAACCCTAACCCTAACCCTAACCCTAACCCTAACCCTAACCCTAACCCTAACCCTCTAGTTGACAAGCGCCGGCCCGTGCCTTGCCTTTAGTTCTCTACACCAAACCGTGGTTATCGTCGGATGCCACGGGGGGAACTATCGAGATAGATTACTTACACCTAACCCTAACCCTAACCCTAACCCTAACCCCTAACCCTAACCCTAACCCCTAACCCTAACCCTAAACCCAAAATTGGTACCAATTGACTCCAAATGGCCTGAAACGTGCTCCTAACAACTTTCCCCATGGTCCTTTTTGGCTGTGGGACTTAGGAACTTATTGCGAAAATCGCGTTCCATTCATTTCAATGTGGAAACGGTTTTTGCCAATTATCTACGGAACGAATGGTCGTAGAGACTCGGAAGTGACTTCCGTCAGACATAATACGACCCTTGTGAACACGCCTGACTTGTCCCCATGTCTCTACGACCTTCCGTTCCTGAGATATAAGCAAAACAAAGTTGTTTCCGCGCGTAGCTCCGCCCCCGTGGCTCCGCCCCCAATGGTTTGAGAATCAGTGGATAGCCCCTGTCCTGCTGAATCCGAGGATGTGTGTATCTTGTCTATGCCACCTTCCTATCAGGACTTATGGCCTTTTAAGCATATGTCAGGGGGTGAAATCCGGGGGTTTTGACCCTTATCCTAACCCCTTCTGAAGTATGGCACCCTAATGGCAGGGGGGTGACATTCGGGGTTTTGTCCCCTTACCCAACAATGGGGACGGACATAGGGGAGTGCTTGTGTACGTTATACTTACCTGGAACCGGAAAAAAAGACCTGGAAAGGAGAAAACAAAGTTAAATTAAATTTGACATGCCTAGGTGGTCCTGTGGACTCTGGGAATTGGGTCTAGTCAGCTGGTCTACTACTGCCGTACCAAACAGCAGTAGACCAGCTGGATAGACCCAATCCCCAGAGTCCACAGGACCACCAGGTCACGACCAAAGAGTCCAAATAGTTGCACAATCACATGTGTGGGTTTCCCACACTCACAGTCTCCGAAATACAGCATTGTCGGCCTTTCTTTCCAACGCCATACCCACTTACTGTACGAAAGTGCCGTCGGACCTTATATGGTTGGACAGATAAGGCCCTCAGCTATCCGTAGACGTTGGTTTCATGTCTCTAGCACATTCCTATCAAAAGATATGAACTTAACATCCTAACAACATTACACAGGCACGATTTTGGCAACAAACAATTCCACCAAGTGCATTCCCATTTTTCAATTCAATTCATTTTTATTTTTATAGTGCCAAATACAACAAATGTCATCTCTAGGCACGTAGTAAGTCCAATTCAAGCCAATTGGAATTCAATTCATTAATAATAATCATAGTTCATAAAATAATCCAATTCTTTCATATAGAACCAATTCAAAAACAATTTCCTAGCTAAGAAAACCAACAGATTGCACTGAAAACTATTCCCATGCATGTCAGAGTCCTGTGTGTGTGTGTAAATGTGAGTGCGAGTGATGCATCTCTTCCAGTGAGGATCTTGGTGGAGAGCCTGCACAGGTGGAGCTCATTGCCTCATTAGGGTGCTGGGAATAAAGGAGCTGCAGAGCCTTCACTCAGTAACTCCACCGGCAGTCTCTCTGGCCGGCTGTTGTACTTTACCTGTTACAAGTTATTGATTATAATCACTGTTTATGCTACTGAATCACAACTTTTTGGACAAAATAGCTTACAACCTTTCCACCAAATGCGGTCCCATGCATTTCCTATGGAAAATACATTTTATCATGAGCATTTTGTTAAAAAACCATGTCTCCAAAATAGGTACCAATCGACTCCAAATGGCCTGAAACGTGCTCCTAACAACATTCCCCAGGGTCGCTTTTGGCTGTGGGACTTAATGAAAAAAAATTAAAGCCACACTACGCTCATTTCAATGGGGAAACGGTTTATGTTGAATAACTCCCGAACGGAAGGTCCTAGAGATTTGGAAAGTTGATCCGTCCCACATAATTCAGCCATGGGCTTTCCAATGGTACCCCCCACGAGTCTCTACGACATTCACTTCCGGAGTTATGGGCCAATCAGTGACAAGAATGTTAAAACGTCTATATCTCCGGAACGGAAGGTCCAAAACCTTATTCATTGGTACTGCAAGAATCATCGTACCCAAAAATGGGGGGGTAGCCAAAGTTTCGGAGCTATGAATCACTGTTAAGGGTGATGAATATTGATTTCCAAAGTGGCACTCAGCTCTTATCCTGACTCTAACCCTGCAACTAGGGTTTTTGACTGTGGGACTTGGTAAAAATTTTGGAAAATTGACCAAGTATTTTGTCAAAAATCATGTCTCCAAAATAGGTACCAAATGACTCCAAATGGCCTGAAACGTGCTCCTAACAACTTTCCCCAGGGTCCTTTTTGGCTGTGGGACTTAGGAACTTATTGCGGAAATCACGTTCCATTCATTTCAATGCGGAAATGGTTTTTGCCGATTATCTTGGGAACGGAATATCATAGAGACTCGGAGATGACTTCCGTCAGACATAATTCGACCCTTGTGAACACGCCTGACTTGTCCCCATGTCTCTACGACCTTCCGTTCCGGAGATATAAGGAAAACAAAGTTGTTTCCGGGCGTAGCTCCACCCCCTTGACTCCGCCCCCAATGGTTATTGTGTCAGTGGATAGCCCTTGTCCTGCTGAATCCGAGGATGTGTGTATCTTGTCTATGCCACCTTCCTATCAGGACTTATTGCCTCTTAAGCTTATGCCGGGGTTCGGCATCCGGGGTTTTCGCCCCTTATCCTAACCCTAACCCTAACCCTAACCCTAACCCCTAACCCCTAACCCTAACCCTAACCCTAACCCTAACCCTAACCCTACCCTAACCCTACCCTAACCCTAACCCCTAACCCCTAACCCCTAACCCCTAACCCTAACCCCTAACCCTAACCCTAAACCCAAAATTGGTACCAATTGACTCCAAATGGCCTGAAACGTGCTCCTAACAACTTTCCCCATGGTCCTTTTTGGCTGTGGGACTTAGGAACTTATTGCGAAAATCGCGTTCCATTCATTTCAATGTGGAAACGGTTTTTGCCAATTATCTACGGAACGAATGGTCGTAGAGACTCGGAAGTGACTTCCGTCAGACATAATACGACCCTTGTGAACACGCCTGACTTGTCCCCATGTCTCTACGACCTTCCGTTCCTGAGATATAAGCAAAACAAAGTTGTTTCCGCGCGTAGCTCCGCCCCCGTGGCTCCGCCCCCAATGGTTTGAGAATCAGTGGATAGCCCCTGTCCTGCTGAATCCGAGGATGTGTGTATCTTGTCTATGCCACCTTCCTATCAGGACTTATGGCCTTTTAAGCATATGTCAGGGGGTGAAATCCGGGGGTTTTGACCCTTATCCTAACCCCTTCTGAAGTATGGCACCCTAATGGCAGGGGGGTGACATTCGGGGTTTTGTCCCCTTACCCAACAATGGGGACGGACATAGGGGAGTGCTTGTGTACGTTATACTTACCTGGAACCGGAAAAAAAGACCTGGAAAGGAGAAAACAAAGTTAAATTAAATTTGACATGCCTAGGTGGTCCTGTGGACTCTGGGAATTGGGTCTAGTCAGCTGGTCTACTACTGCCGTACCAAACAGCAGTAGACCAGCTGGATAGACCCAATCCCCAGAGTCCACAGGACCACCAGGTCACGACCAAAGAGTCCAAATAGTTGCACAATCACATGTGTGGGTTTCCCACACTCACAGTCTCCGAAATACAGCATTGTCGGCCTTTCTTTCCAACGCCATACCCACTTACTGTACGAAAGTGCCGTCGGACCTTATATGGTTGGACAGATAAGGCCCTCAGCTATCCGTAGACGTTGGTTTCATGTCTCTAGCACATTCCTATCAAAAGATATGAACTTAACATCCTAACAACATTACACAGGCACGATTTTGGCAACAAACAATTCCACCAAGTGCATTCCCATTTTTCAATTCAATTCATTTTTATTTTTATAGTGCCAAATACAACAAATGTCATCTCTAGGCACGTAGTAAGTCCAATTCAAGCCAATTGGAATTCAATTCATTAATAATAATCATAGTTCATAAAATAATCCAATTCTTTCATATAGAACCAATTCAAAAACAATTTCCTAGCTAAGAAAACCAACAGATTGCACTGAAAACTATTCCCATGCATGTCAGAGTCCTGTGTGTGTGTGTAAATGTGAGTGCGAGTGATGCATCTCTTCCAGTGAGGATCTTGGTGGAGAGCCTGCACAGGTGGAGCTCATTGCCTCATTAGGGTGCTGGGAATAAAGGAGCTGCAGAGCCTTCACTCAGTAACTCCACCGGCAGTCTCTCTGGCCGGCTGTTGTACTTTACCTGTTACAAGTTATTGATTATAATCACTGTTTATGCTACTGAATCACAACTTTTTGGACAAAATAGCTTACAACCTTTCCACCAAATGCGGTCCCATGCATTTCCTATGGAAAATACATTTTATCATGAGCATTTTGTTAAAAAACCATGTCTCCAAAATAGGTACCAATCGACTCCAAATGGCCTGAAACGTGCTCCTAACAACATTCCCCAGGGTCGCTTTTGGCTGTGGGACTTAATGAAAAAAAATTAAAGCCACACTACGCTCATTTCAATGGGGAAACGGTTTATGTTGAATAACTCCCGAACGGAAGGTCCTAGAGATTTGGAAAGTTGATCCGTCCCACATAATTCAGCCATGGGCTTTCCAATGGTACCCCCCACGAGTCTCTACGACATTCACTTCCGGAGTTATGGGCCAATCAGTGACAAGAATGTTAAAACGTCTATATCTCCGGAACGGAAGGTCCAAAACCTTATTCATTGGTACTGCAAGAATCATCGTACCCAAAAATGGGGGGGTAGCCAAAGTTTCGGAGCTATGAATCACTGTTAAGGGTGATGAATATTGATTTCCAAAGTGGCACTCAGCTCTTATCCTGACTCTAACCCTGCAACTAGGGTTTTTGACTGTGGGACTTGGTAAAAATTTTGGAAAATTGACCAAGTATTTTGTCAAAAATCATGTCTCCAAAATAGGTACCAAATGACTCCAAATGGCCTGAAACGTGCTCCTAACAACTTTCCCCAGGGTCCTTTTTGGCTGTGGGACTTAGGAACTTATTGCGGAAATCACGTTCCATTCATTTCAATGCGGAAATGGTTTTTGCCGATTATCTTGGGAACGGAATATCATAGAGACTCGGAGATGACTTCCGTCAGACATAATTCGACCCTTGTGAACACGCCTGACTTGTCCCCATGTCTCTACGACCTTCCGTTCCGGAGATATAAGGAAAACAAAGTTGTTTCCGGGCGTAGCTCCACCCCCTTGACTCCGCCCCCAATGGTTATTGTGTCAGTGGATAGCCCTTGTCCTGCTGAATCCGAGGATGTGTGTATCTTGTCTATGCCACCTTCCTATCAGGACTTATTGCCTCTTAAGCTTATGCCGGGGTTCGGCATCCGGGGTTTTCGCCCCTTATCCTAACCCTAACCCTAACCCTAACCCTAACCCCTTACCCTAACCCTAACCCTAACCCTAACCCTAACCCTAACCTTCCTATCAGGACTTATGGCCATCTGAAGGATGGTTCTCAAATGGTAGGGGGGTACCATTCGGGGTTTTGTCCCCTAACCCTAACCCTAACCCTAACCCTAACCCCCTAACCCTAACCCTAACCCTAACCCTAACCCTTACCCTTACCCTAACCCTTAACCCCTAACCCTTAACCCCTAACCCCTAACCCTAACCCTAACCCCTAACCCTAACCCCTAACCCTAACAATGCCTTACCCTAACAATGCCTTACCCTAACCGGGAATAGGGGAGTGCTTGTGTACGTAATACTTACCTGGAACTAGGGTTTTTGACTGTGGGACTTGGTGAAAATTTTGGAAAATTGACCAAGTATTTTGTCAAAAATCATGTCTCCAAAATAGGTACCAATTGACTCCAAATGGCCTGAAACGTGCTCCTAACAACTTTCCCCAGGGTCCTTTTTGGCTGTGGGACTTAAGAACTTTTCGAGAAAATCGAGTTCCACTCATTTCAATGGCGAAACGGTTTTTGTTGAATAACTTTGGAACGAAAGATCATAGAGACTCGGAAGTCACTTCCGTCAGACATAATTTGACCCTTGTGAACACGCCTGACTTGTCCCCGTGTCTCTACGACCTTCCGTTCCCGAGATATAAGGAAAACAAAGTTGTTTCCGGGCGTAGCTCCGCCCCCGTGGCTCCGCCCCAATGGGTCTTGTGTCAGTGGATAGCCCCTGTCCTGCTGAATCCGAGGATGTGTGTATCTTGTCTATGTCACCTTCCTATCAGGAATCATGGCCTCTTAAGCTTATGCCGGGGTCCGGCATCCGGGGTTTTCGCCCCTTATCCTAACCCTACCCTAACCCTAACCCTAACCCTAACCCTACCCTAACCCTAACCCTAACCCAAACCCTAACCCTAACCCTAACCCCTAACCCTAACCCTAACCCCTAACCCTAACCCTAAACCCAAAATTGGTACCAATTGACTCCAAATGGCCTGAAACGTGCTCCTAACAACTTTCCCCATGGTCCTTTTTGGCTGTGGGACTTAGGAACTTATTGCGAAAATCGCGTTCCATTCATTTCAATGTGGAAACGGTTTTTGCCAATTATCTACGGAACGAATGGTCGTAGAGACTCGGAAGTGACTTCCGTCAGACATAATACGACCCTTGTGAACACGCCTGACTTGTCCCCATGTCTCTACGACCTTCCGTTCCTGAGATATAAGCAAAACAAAGTTGTTTCCGCGCGTAGCTCCGCCCCCGTGGCTCCGCCCCCAATGGTTTGAGAATCAGTGGATAGCCCCTGTCCTGCTGAATCCGAGGATGTGTGTATCTTGTCTATGCCACCTTCCTATCAGGACTTATGGCCTTTTAAGCATATGTCAGGGGGTGAAATCCGGGGGTTTTGACCCTTATCCTAACCCCTTCTGAAGTATGGCACCCTAATGGCAGGGGGGTGACATTCGGGGTTTTGTCCCCTTACCCAACAATGGGGACGGACATAGGGGAGTGCTTGTGTACGTTATACTTACCTGGAACCGGAAAAAAAGACCTGGAAAGGAGAAAACAAAGTTAAATTAAATTTGACATGCCTAGGTGGTCCTGTGGACTCTGGGAATTGGGTCTAGTCAGCTGGTCTACTACTGCCGTACCAAACAGCAGTAGACCAGCTGGATAGACCCAATCCCCAGAGTCCACAGGACCACCAGGTCACGACCAAAGAGTCCAAATAGTTGCACAATCACATGTGTGGGTTTCCCACACTCACAGTCTCCGAAATACAGCATTGTCGGCCTTTCTTTCCAACGCCATACCCACTTACTGTACGAAAGTGCCGTCGGACCTTATATGGTTGGACAGATAAGGCCCTCAGCTATCCGTAGACGTTGGTTTCATGTCTCTAGCACATTCCTATCAAAAGATATGAACTTAACATCCTAACAACATTACACAGGCACGATTTTGGCAACAAACAATTCCACCAAGTGCATTCCCATTTTTCAATTCAATTCATTTTTATTTTTATAGTGCCAAATACAACAAATGTCATCTCTAGGCACGTAGTAAGTCCAATTCAAGCCAATTGGAATTCAATTCATTAATAATAATCATAGTTCATAAAATAATCCAATTCTTTCATATAGAACCAATTCAAAAACAATTTCCTAGCTAAGAAAACCAACAGATTGCACTGAAAACTATTCCCATGCATGTCAGAGTCCTGTGTGTGTGTGTAAATGTGAGTGCGAGTGATGCATCTCTTCCAGTGAGGATCTTGGTGGAGAGCCTGCACAGGTGGAGCTCATTGCCTCATTAGGGTGCTGGGAATAAAGGAGCTGCAGAGCCTTCACTCAGTAACTCCACCGGCAGTCTCTCTGGCCGGCTGTTGTACTTTACCTGTTACAAGTTATTGATTATAATCACTGTTTATGCTACTGAATCACAACTTTTTGGACAAAATAGCTTACAACCTTTCCACCAAATGCGGTCCCATGCATTTCCTATGGAAAATACATTTTATCATGAGCATTTTGTTAAAAAACCATGTCTCCAAAATAGGTACCAATCGACTCCAAATGGCCTGAAACGTGCTCCTAACAACATTCCCCAGGGTCGCTTTTGGCTGTGGGACTTAATGAAAAAAAATTAAAGCCACACTACGCTCATTTCAATGGGGAAACGGTTTATGTTGAATAACTCCCGAACGGAAGGTCCTAGAGATTTGGAAAGTTGATCCGTCCCACATAATTCAGCCATGGGCTTTCCAATGGTACCCCCCACGAGTCTCTACGACATTCACTTCCGGAGTTATGGGCCAATCAGTGACAAGAATGTTAAAACGTCTATATCTCCGGAACGGAAGGTCCAAAACCTTATTCATTGGTACTGCAAGAATCATCGTACCCAAAAATGGGGGGGTAGCCAAAGTTTCGGAGCTATGAATCACTGTTAAGGGTGATGAATATTGATTTCCAAAGTGGCACTCAGCTCTTATCCTGACTCTAACCCTGCAACTAGGGTTTTTGACTGTGGGACTTGGTAAAAATTTTGGAAAATTGACCAAGTATTTTGTCAAAAATCATGTCTCCAAAATAGGTACCAAATGACTCCAAATGGCCTGAAACGTGCTCCTAACAACTTTCCCCAGGGTCCTTTTTGGCTGTGGGACTTAGGAACTTATTGCGGAAATCACGTT
Organism: Odontesthes bonariensis; assembly: GCF_027942865.1. Lineage (NCBI taxonomy): Eukaryota > Metazoa > Chordata > Actinopteri > Atheriniformes > Atherinopsidae > Odontesthes > Odontesthes bonariensis. The sequence goes on from NC_134523.1 coordinate 30,902,460, forward strand.
CCATTCATTTCAATGCGGAAATGGTTTTTGCCGATTATCTTGGGAACGGAATATCATAGAGACTCGGAGATGACTTCCGTCAGACATAATTCGACCCTTGTGAACACGCCTGACTTGTCCCCATGTCTCTACGACCTTCCGTTCCGGAGATATAAGGAAAACAAAGTTGTTTCCGGGCGTAGCTCCACCCCCTTGACTCCGCCCCCAATGGTTATTGTGTCAGTGGATAGCCCTTGTCCTGCTGAATCCGAGGATGTGTGTATCTTGTCTATGCCACCTTCCTATCAGGACTTATTGCCTCTTAAGCTTATGCCGGGGTTCGGCATCCGGGGTTTTCGCCCCTTATCCTAACCCTAACCCTAACCCTAACCCTAACCCCTAACCCCTAACCCTAACCCTAACCCTAACCCTAACCCTAACCCTACCCTAACCCTACCCTAACCCTAACCCCTAACCCCTAACCCCTAACCCTAACCCTAACCCCTAACCCTAACCCTAAACCCAAAATTGGTACCAATTGACTCCAAATGGCCTGAAACGTGCTCCTAACAACTTTCCCCATGGTCCTTTTTGGCTGTGGGACTTAGGAACTTATTGCGAAAATCGCGTTCCATTCATTTCAATGTGGAAACGGTTTTTGCCAATTATCTACGGAACGAATGGTCGTAGAGACTCGGAAGTGACTTCCGTCAGACATAATACGACCCTTGTGAACACGCCTGACTTGTCCCCATGTCTCTACGACCTTCCGTTCCTGAGATATAAGCAAAACAAAGTTGTTTCCGCGCGTAGCTCCGCCCCCGTGGCTCCGCCCCCAATGGTTTGAGAATCAGTGGATAGCCCCTGTCCTGCTGAATCCGAGGATGTGTGTATCTTGTCTATGCCACCTTCCTATCAGGACTTATGGCCTTTTAAGCATATGTCAGGGGGTGAAATCCGGGGGTTTTGACCCTTATCCTAACCCCTTCTGAAGTATGGCACCCTAATGGCAGGGGGGTGACATTCGGGGTTTTGTCCCCTTACCCAACAATGGGGACGGACATAGGGGAGTGCTTGTGTACGTTATACTTACCTGGAACCGGAAAAAAAGACCTGGAAAGGAGAAAACAAAGTTAAATTAAATTTGACATGCCTAGGTGGTCCTGTGGACTCTGGGAATTGGGTCTAGTCAGCTGGTCTACTACTGCCGTACCAAACAGCAGTAGACCAGCTGGATAGACCCAATCCCCAGAGTCCACAGGACCACCAGGTCACGACCAAAGAGTCCAAATAGTTGCACAATCACATGTGTGGGTTTCCCACACTCACAGTCTCCGAAATACAGCATTGTCGGCCTTTCTTTCCAACGCCATACCCACTTACTGTACGAAAGTGCCGTCGGACCTTATATGGTTGGACAGATAAGGCCCTCAGCTATCCGTAGACGTTGGTTTCATGTCTCTAGCACATTCCTATCAAAAGATATGAACTTAACATCCTAACAACATTACACAGGCACGATTTTGGCAACAAACAATTCCACCAAGTGCATTCCCATTTTTCAATTCAATTCATTTTTATTTTTATAGTGCCAAATACAACAAATGTCATCTCTAGGCACGTAGTAAGTCCAATTCAAGCCAATTGGAATTCAATTCATTAATAATAATCATAGTTCATAAAATAATCCAATTCTTTCATATAGAACCAATTCAAAAACAATTTCCTAGCTAAGAAAACCAACAGATTGCACTGAAAACTATTCCCATGCATGTCAGAGTCCTGTGTGTGTGTGTAAATGTGAGTGCGAGTGATGCATCTCTTCCAGTGAGGATCTTGGTGGAGAGCCTGCACAGGTGGAGCTCATTGCCTCATTAGGGTGCTGGGAATAAAGGAGCTGCAGAGCCTTCACTCAGTAACTCCACCGGCAGTCTCTCTGGCCGGCTGTTGTACTTTACCTGTTACAAGTTATTGATTATAATCACTGTTTATGCTACTGAATCACAACTTTTTGGACAAAATAGCTTACAACCTTTCCACCAAATGCGGTCCCATGCATTTCCTATGGAAAATACATTTTATCATGAGCATTTTGTTAAAAAACCATGTCTCCAAAATAGGTACCAATCGACTCCAAATGGCCTGAAACGTGCTCCTAACAACATTCCCCAGGGTCGCTTTTGGCTGTGGGACTTAATGAAAAAAAATTAAAGCCACACTACGCTCATTTCAATGGGGAAACGGTTTATGTTGAATAACTCCCGAACGGAAGGTCCTAGAGATTTGGAAAGTTGATCCGTCCCACATAATTCAGCCATGGGCTTTCCAATGGTACCCCCCACGAGTCTCTACGACATTCACTTCCGGAGTTATGGGCCAATCAGTGACAAGAATGTTAAAACGTCTATATCTCCGGAACGGAAGGTCCAAAACCTTATTCATTGGTACTGCAAGAATCATCGTACCCAAAAATGGGGGGGTAGCCAAAGTTTCGGAGCTATGAATCACTGTTAAGGGTGATGAATATTGATTTCCAAAGTGGCACTCAGCTCTTATCCTGACTCTAACCCTGCAACTAGGGTTTTTGACTGTGGGACTTGGTAAAAATTTTGGAAAATTGACCAAGTATTTTGTCAAAAATCATGTCTCCAAAATAGGTACCAAATGACTCCAAATGGCCTGAAACGTGCTCCTAACAACTTTCCCCAGGGTCCTTTTTGGCTGTGGGACTTAGGAACTTATTGCGGAAATCACGTTCCATTCATTTCAATGCGGAAATGGTTTTTGCCGATTATCTTGGGAACGGAATATCATAGAGACTCGGAGATGACTTCCGTCAGACATAATTCGACCCTTGTGAACACGCCTGACTTGTCCCCATGTCTCTACGACCTTCCGTTCCGGAGATATAAGGAAAACAAAGTTGTTTCCGGGCGTAGCTCCACCCCCTTGACTCCGCCCCCAATGGTTATTGTGTCAGTGGATAGCCCTTGTCCTGCTGAATCCGAGGATGTGTGTATCTTGTCTATGCCACCTTCCTATCAGGACTTATTGCCTCTTAAGCTTATGCCGGGGTTCGGCATCCGGGGTTTTCGCCCCTTATCCTAACCCTAACCCTAACCCTAACCCTAACCCCTAACCCCTAACCCTAACCCTAACCCTAACCCTAACCCTAACCCTACCCTAACCCTACCCTAACCCTAACCCCTAACCCCTAACCCCTAACCCCTAACCCTAACCCCTAACCCTAACCCTAAACCCAAAATTGGTACCAATTGACTCCAAATGGCCTGAAACGTGCTCCTAACAACTTTCCCCATGGTCCTTTTTGGCTGTGGGACTTAGGAACTTATTGCGAAAATCGCGTTCCATTCATTTCAATGTGGAAACGGTTTTTGCCAATTATCTACGGAACGAATGGTCGTAGAGACTCGGAAGTGACTTCCGTCAGACATAATACGACCCTTGTGAACACGCCTGACTTGTCCCCATGTCTCTACGACCTTCCGTTCCTGAGATATAAGCAAAACAAAGTTGTTTCCGCGCGTAGCTCCGCCCCCGTGGCTCCGCCCCCAATGGTTTGAGAATCAGTGGATAGCCCCTGTCCTGCTGAATCCGAGGATGTGTGTATCTTGTCTATGCCACCTTCCTATCAGGACTTATGGCCTTTTAAGCATATGTCAGGGGGTGAAATCCGGGGGTTTTGACCCTTATCCTAACCCCTTCTGAAGTATGGCACCCTAATGGCAGGGGGGTGACATTCGGGGTTTTGTCCCCTTACCCAACAATGGGGACGGACATAGGGGAGTGCTTGTGTACGTTATACTTACCTGGAACCGGAAAAAAAGACCTGGAAAGGAGAAAACAAAGTTAAATTAAATTTGACATGCCTAGGTGGTCCTGTGGACTCTGGGAATTGGGTCTAGTCAGCTGGTCTACTACTGCCGTACCAAACAGCAGTAGACCAGCTGGATAGACCCAATCCCCAGAGTCCACAGGACCACCAGGTCACGACCAAAGAGTCCAAATAGTTGCACAATCACATGTGTGGGTTTCCCACACTCACAGTCTCCGAAATACAGCATTGTCGGCCTTTCTTTCCAACGCCATACCCACTTACTGTACGAAAGTGCCGTCGGACCTTATATGGTTGGACAGATAAGGCCCTCAGCTATCCGTAGACGTTGGTTTCATGTCTCTAGCACATTCCTATCAAAAGATATGAACTTAACATCCTAACAACATTACACAGGCACGATTTTGGCAACAAACAATTCCACCAAGTGCATTCCCATTTTTCAATTCAATTCATTTTTATTTTTATAGTGCCAAATACAACAAATGTCATCTCTAGGCACGTAGTAAGTCCAATTCAAGCCAATTGGAATTCAATTCATTAATAATAATCATAGTTCATAAAATAATCCAATTCTTTCATATAGAACCAATTCAAAAACAATTTCCTAGCTAAGAAAACCAACAGATTGCACTGAAAACTATTCCCATGCATGTCAGAGTCCTGTGTGTGTGTGTAAATGTGAGTGCGAGTGATGCATCTCTTCCAGTGAGGATCTTGGTGGAGAGCCTGCACAGGTGGAGCTCATTGCCTCATTAGGGTGCTGGGAATAAAGGAGCTGCAGAGCCTTCACTCAGTAACTCCACCGGCAGTCTCTCTGGCCGGCTGTTGTACTTTACCTGTTACAAGTTATTGATTATAATCACTGTTTATGCTACTGAATCACAACTTTTTGGACAAAATAGCTTACAACCTTTCCACCAAATGCGGTCCCATGCATTTCCTATGGAAAATACATTTTATCATGAGCATTTTGTTAAAAAACCATGTCTCCAAAATAGGTACCAATCGACTCCAAATGGCCTGAAACGTGCTCCTAACAACATTCCCCAGGGTCGCTTTTGGCTGTGGGACTTAATGAAAAAAAATTAAAGCCACACTACGCTCATTTCAATGGGGAAACGGTTTATGTTGAATAACTCCCGAACGGAAGGTCCTAGAGATTTGGAAAGTTGATCCGTCCCACATAATTCAGCCATGGGCTTTCCAATGGTACCCCCCACGAGTCTCTACGACATTCACTTCCGGAGTTATGGGCCAATCAGTGACAAGAATGTTAAAACGTCTATATCTCCGGAACGGAAGGTCCAAAACCTTATTCATTGGTACTGCAAGAATCATCGTACCCAAAAATGGGGGGGTAGCCAAAGTTTCGGAGCTATGAATCACTGTTAAGGGTGATGAATATTGATTTCCAAAGTGGCACTCAGCTCTTATCCTGACTCTAACCCTGCAACTAGGGTTTTTGACTGTGGGACTTGGTAAAAATTTTGGAAAATTGACCAAGTATTTTGTCAAAAATCATGTCTCCAAAATAGGTACCAAATGACTCCAAATGGCCTGAAACGTGCTCCTAACAACTTTCCCCAGGGTCCTTTTTGGCTGTGGGACTTAGGAACTTATTGCGGAAATCACGTTCCATTCATTTCAATGCGGAAATGGTTTTTGCCGATTATCTTGGGAACGGAATATCATAGAGACTCGGAGATGACTTCCGTCAGACATAATTCGACCCTTGTGAACACGCCTGACTTGTCCCCATGTCTCTACGACCTTCCGTTCCGGAGATATAAGGAAAACAAAGTTGTTTCCGGGCGTAGCTCCACCCCCTTGACTCCGCCCCCAATGGTTATTGTGTCAGTGGATAGCCCTTGTCCTGCTGAATCCGAGGATGTGTGTATCTTGTCTATGCCACCTTCCTATCAGGACTTATTGCCTCTTAAGCTTATGCCGGGGTTCGGCATCCGGGGTTTTCGCCCCTTATCCTAACCCTAACCCTAACCCTAACCCTAACCCCTTACCCTAACCCTAACCCTAACCCTAACCCTAACCCTAACCTTCCTATCAGGACTTATGGCCATCTGAAGGATGGTTCTCAAATGGTAGGGGGGTACCATTCGGGGTTTTGTCCCCTAACCCTAACCCTAACCCTAACCCTAACCCCCTAACCCTAACCCTAACCCTAACCCTAACCCTTACCCTTACCCTAACCCTTAACCCCTAACCCTTAACCCCTAACCCCTAACCCTAACCCTAACCCCTAACCCTAACCCCTAACCCTAACAATGCCTTACCCTAACAATGCCTTACCCTAACCGGGAATAGGGGAGTGCTTGTGTACGTAATACTTACCTGGAACTAGGGTTTTTGACTGTGGGACTTGGTGAAAATTTTGGAAAATTGACCAAGTATTTTGTCAAAAATCATGTCTCCAAAATAGGTACCAATTGACTCCAAATGGCCTGAAACGTGCTCCTAACAACTTTCCCCAGGGTCCTTTTTGGCTGTGGGACTTAAGAACTTTTCGAGAAAATCGAGTTCCACTCATTTCAATGGCGAAACGGTTTTTGTTGAATAACTTTGGAACGAAAGATCATAGAGACTCGGAAGTCACTTCCGTCAGACATAATTTGACCCTTGTGAACACGCCTGACTTGTCCCCGTGTCTCTACGACCTTCCGTTCCCGAGATATAAGGAAAACAAAGTTGTTTCCGGGCGTAGCTCCGCCCCCGTGGCTCCGCCCCAATGGGTCTTGTGTCAGTGGATAGCCCCTGTCCTGCTGAATCCGAGGATGTGTGTATCTTGTCTATGTCACCTTCCTATCAGGAATCATGGCCTCTTAAGCTTATGCCGGGGTCCGGCATCCGGGGTTTTCGCCCCTTATCCTAACCCTACCCTAACCCTAACCCTAACCCTAACCCTACCCTAACCCTAACCCTAACCCAAACCCTAACCCTAACCCTAACCCCTAACCCTAACCCTAACCCCTAACCCTAACCCTAAACCCAAAATTGGTACCAATTGACTCCAAATGGCCTGAAACGTGCTCCTAACAACTTTCCCCATGGTCCTTTTTGGCTGTGGGACTTAGGAACTTATTGCGAAAATCGCGTTCCATTCATTTCAATGTGGAAACGGTTTTTGCCAATTATCTACGGAACGAATGGTCGTAGAGACTCGGAAGTGACTTCCGTCAGACATAATACGACCCTTGTGAACACGCCTGACTTGTCCCCATGTCTCTACGACCTTCCGTTCCTGAGATATAAGCAAAACAAAGTTGTTTCCGCGCGTAGCTCCGCCCCCGTGGCTCCGCCCCCAATGGTTTGAGAATCAGTGGATAGCCCCTGTCCTGCTGAATCCGAGGATGTGTGTATCTTGTCTATGCCACCTTCCTATCAGGACTTATGGCCTTTTAAGCATATGTCAGGGGGTGAAATCCGGGGGTTTTGACCCTTATCCTAACCCCTTCTGAAGTATGGCACCCTAATGGCAGGGGGGTGACATTCGGGGTTTTGTCCCCTTACCCAACAATGGGGACGGACATAGGGGAGTGCTTGTGTACGTTATACTTACCTGGAACCGGAAAAAAAGACCTGGAAAGGAGAAAACAAAGTTAAATTAAATTTGACATGCCTAGGTGGTCCTGTGGACTCTGGGAATTGGGTCTAGTCAGCTGGTCTACTACTGCCGTACCAAACAGCAGTAGACCAGCTGGATAGACCCAATCCCCAGAGTCCACAGGACCACCAGGTCACGACCAAAGAGTCCAAATAGTTGCACAATCACATGTGTGGGTTTCCCACACTCACAGTCTCCGAAATACAGCATTGTCGGCCTTTCTTTCCAACGCCATACCCACTTACTGTACGAAAGTGCCGTCGGACCTTATATGGTTGGACAGATAAGGCCCTCAGCTATCCGTAGACGTTGGTTTCATGTCTCTAGCACATTCCTATCAAAAGATATGAACTTAACATCCTAACAACATTACACAGGCACGATTTTGGCAACAAACAATTCCACCAAGTGCATTCCCATTTTTCAATTCAATTCATTTTTATTTTTATAGTGCCAAATACAACAAATGTCATCTCTAGGCACGTAGTAAGTCCAATTCAAGCCAATTGGAATTCAATTCATTAATAATAATCATAGTTCATAAAATAATCCAATTCTTTCATATAGAACCAATTCAAAAACAATTTCCTAGCTAAGAAAACCAACAGATTGCACTGAAAACTATTCCCATGCATGTCAGAGTCCTGTGTGTGTGTGTAAATGTGAGTGCGAGTGATGCATCTCTTCCAGTGAGGATCTTGGTGGAGAGCCTGCACAGGTGGAGCTCATTGCCTCATTAGGGTGCTGGGAATAAAGGAGCTGCAGAGCCTTCACTCAGTAACTCCACCGGCAGTCTCTCTGGCCGGCTGTTGTACTTTACCTGTTACAAGTTATTGATTATAATCACTGTTTATGCTACTGAATCACAACTTTTTGGACAAAATAGCTTACAACCTTTCCACCAAATGCGGTCCCATGCATTTCCTATGGAAAATACATTTTATCATGAGCATTTTGTTAAAAAACCATGTCTCCAAAATAGGTACCAATCGACTCCAAATGGCCTGAAACGTGCTCCTAACAACATTCCCCAGGGTCGCTTTTGGCTGTGGGACTTAATGAAAAAAAATTAAAGCCACACTACGCTCATTTCAATGGGGAAACGGTTTATGTTGAATAACTCCCGAACGGAAGGTCCTAGAGATTTGGAAAGTTGATCCGTCCCACATAATTCAGCCATGGGCTTTCCAATGGTACCCCCCACGAGTCTCTACGACATTCACTTCCGGAGTTATGGGCCAATCAGTGACAAGAATGTTAAAACGTCTATATCTCCGGAACGGAAGGTCCAAAACCTTATTCATTGGTACTGCAAGAATCATCGTACCCAAAAATGGGGGGGTAGCCAAAGTTTCGGAGCTATGAATCACTGTTAAGGGTGATGAATATTGATTTCCAAAGTGGCACTCAGCTCTTATCCTGACTCTAACCCTGCAACTAGGGTTTTTGACTGTGGGACTTGGTAAAAATTTTGGAAAATTGACCAAGTATTTTGTCAAAAATCATGTCTCCAAAATAGGTACCAAATGACTCCAAATGGCCTGAAACGTGCTCCTAACAACTTTCCCCAGGGTCCTTTTTGGCTGTGGGACTTAGGAACTTATTGCGGAAATCACGTTCCATTCATTTCAATGCGGAAATGGTTTTTGCCGATTATCTTGGGAACGGAATATCATAGAGACTCGGAGATGACTTCCGTCAGACATAATTCGACCCTTGTGAACACGCCTGACTTGTCCCCATGTCTCTACGACCTTCCGTTCCGGAGATATAAGGAAAACAAAGTTGTTTCCGGGCGTAGCTCCACCCCCTTGACTCCGCCCCCAATGGTTATTGTGTCAGTGGATAGCCCTTGTCCTGCTGAATCCGAGGATGTGTGTATCTTGTCTATGCCACCTTCCTATCAGGACTTATTGCCTCTTAAGCTTATGCCGGGGTTCGGCATCCGGGGTTTTCGCCCCTTATCCTAACCCTAACCCTAACCCTAACCCTAACCCCTAACCCCTAACCCTAACCCTAACCCTAACCCTAACCCTAACCCTACCCTAACCCTACCCTAACCCTAACCCCTAACCCCTAACCCCTAACCCCTAACCCTAACCCCTAACCCTAACCCTAAACCCAAAATTGGTACCAATTGACTCCAAATGGCCTGAAACGTGCTCCTAACAACTTTCCCCATGGTCCTTTTTGGCTGTGGGACTTAGGAACTTATTGCGAAAATCGCGTTCCATTCATTTCAATGTGGAAACGGTTTTTGCCAATTATCTACGGAACGAATGGTCGTAGAGACTCGGAAGTGACTTCCGTCAGACATAATACGACCCTTGTGAACACGCCTGACTTGTCCCCATGTCTCTACGACCTTCCGTTCCTGAGATATAAGCAAAACAAAGTTGTTTCCGCGCGTAGCTCCGCCCCCGTGGCTCCGCCCCCAATGGTTTGAGAATCAGTGGATAGCCCCTGTCCTGCTGAATCCGAGGATGTGTGTATCTTGTCTATGCCACCTTCCTATCAGGACTTATGGCCTTTTAAGCATATGTCAGGGGGTGAAATCCGGGGGTTTTGACCCTTATCCTAACCCCTTCTGAAGTATGGCACCCTAATGGCAGGGGGGTGACATTCGGGGTTTTGTCCCCTTACCCAACAATGGGGACGGACATAGGGGAGTGCTTGTGTACGTTATACTTACCTGGAACCGGAAAAAAAGACCTGGAAAGGAGAAAACAAAGTTAAATTAAATTTGACATGCCTAGGTGGTCCTGTGGACTCTGGGAATTGGGTCTAGTCAGCTGGTCTACTACTGCCGTACCAAACAGCAGTAGACCAGCTGGATAGACCCAATCCCCAGAGTCCACAGGACCACCAGGTCACGACCAAAGAGTCCAAATAGTTGCACAATCACATGTGTGGGTTTCCCACACTCACAGTCTCCGAAATACAGCATTGTCGGCCTTTCTTTCCAACGCCATACCCACTTACTGTACGAAAGTGCCGTCGGACCTTATATGGTTGGACAGATAAGGCCCTCAGCTATCCGTAGACGTTGGTTTCATGTCTCTAGCACATTCCTATCAAAAGATATGAACTTAACATCCTAACAACATTACACAGGCACGATTTTGGCAACAAACAATTCCACCAAGTGCATTCCCATTTTTCAATTCAATTCATTTTTATTTTTATAGTGCCAAATACAACAAATGTCATCTCTAGGCACGTAGTAAGTCCAATTCAAGCCAATTGGAATTCAATTCATTAATAATAATCATAGTTCATAAAATAATCCAATTCTTTCATATAGAACCAATTCAAAAACAATTTCCTAGCTAAGAAAACCAACAGATTGCACTGAAAACTATTCCCATGCATGTCAGAGTCCTGTGTGTGTGTGTAAATGTGAGTGCGAGTGATGCATCTCTTCCAGTGAGGATCTTGGTGGAGAGCCTACACAGGTGGAGCTCATTGCCTCATCAGGGTGCTGGGAATAAAGGAGCTGCAGAGCCTTCACTCAGTAACTCCACCGGCAGTCTCTCTGGCCGGCTGTTGCACTTTACCTGTTAAAAGTTATTGACTATAATCACTGTTTATGCTACTGAATCACAACTTTTTGGACAAAATAGCTTACAACCTTTCCACCAAATGCGGTCCCATGCATTTCCTATGGAAAATACATTTTATCATGAGCATTTTGTTAAAAAACCATGTCTCCAAAATAGGTACCAATCGACTCCAAATGGCCTGAAACGTGCTCCTAACAACATTCCCCAGGGTCGCTTTTGGCTGTGGGACTTATTGAAAAAAAATTAAAGCCACACTACGCTCATTTCAATGGGGAAACGGTTTATGTTGAATAACTCCCGAACGGAAGGTCCTAGAGATTTGGAAAGTTGATCCGTCCCACATAATTCAGCCATGGGCTTTCCAATGGTACCCCCCACGAGTCTCTACGACATTCACTTCCGGAGTTATGGGCCAATCAGTGACAAGAATGTTAAAACGTCTATATCTCCGGAACGGAAGGTCCAAAACCTTATTCATTGGTACTGCAAGAATCATCGTACCCAAAAATGGGGGGGTAGCCAAAGTTTCGGAGCTATGAATCACTGTTAAGGGTGATGAATATTGATTTCCAAAGTGGCACTCAGCTCTTATCCTGACTCTAACCCTGCAACTAGGGTTTTTGACTGTGGGACTTGGTAAAAATTTTGGAAAATTGACCAAGTATTTTGTCAAAAATCATGTCTCCAAAATAGGTACCAAATGACTCCAAATGGCCTGAAACGTGCTCCTAACAACTTTCCCCAGGGTCCTTTTTGGCTGTGGGACTTAGGAACTTATTGCGGAAATCACGTTCCATTCATTTCAATGCGGAAATGGTTTTTGCCGATTATCTTGGGAACGGAATATCATAGAGACTCGGAGATGACTTCCGTCAGACATAATTCGACCCTTGTGAACACGCCTGACTTGTCCCCATGTCTCTACGACCTTCCGTTCCGGAGATATAAGGAAAACAAAGTTGTTTCCGGGCGTAGCTCCACCCCCTTGACTCCGCCCCCAATGGTTATTGTGTCAGTGGATAGCCCTTGTCCTGCTGAATCCGAGGATGTGTGTATCTTGTCTATGCCACCTTCCTATCAGGACTTATTGCCTCTTAAGCTTATGCCGGGGTTCGGCATCCGGGGTTTTCGCCCCTTATCCTAACCCTAACCCTAACCCTAACCCTAACCCTAACCCTAACCCTAACCCTAACCCTAACCCTAACCCTAACCCTAACCTAACCCTAACCCTAACCCTAACCCTAACCCTAACCCTAACCCTAAACCCTAACCCTAACCCTAACCCTAACCCTAACCCCCTAACCCTAACCCTAATCCTAACCCTAACCCTAACCCTCTAACCCTGCAACTAGGGTTTTTGACTGTGGGACTTGGTAAAAATTTTGGAAAATTGACCAAGTATTTTGTCAAAAATCATGTCTCCAAAATAGGTACCAATCGACTCCAAATGGCCTGAAACATGCTCCTAACAACTTTCCCCAGGGTCCTTTTTGGCTGTGGGACTTAGGAACTTTTTGCGAAAATCGCGTTCCATTCATTTCAATGTGGAATCGGTTTTTGCCGATTATCTCGGGAACGAGAGGTCGTAGAGACTCGGAAGTGACTTCCGTCAGACATAATACGACCCTTGTGAACACGCTCGACTTGTCCCCGTGTCTCTACGACCTTCCGTTCCTGAGATATAAGCAAAACAAAGTTGTTTCCGGTCGTAGCTCCGCCCCCGTGGCTCCGCCCCCAAAGGTTCGAGTATCAGTGGATAGCCCTGGTCTTGCAGAATCCGGGGATATGTGTATCTAGTCTGTGCTACCTTCCTATCAGGACTTATGGCCATCTGAAGGATGGTTCGCAAATGGTAGGGGGGTACCATTCGGGGTTTTGTCCCCTTACCCTAACCCTAACCCTAACCCCTAACCCTAACCCTAACCCTAACCCTAACCCTTACCCTAACCCTAACCCTAACCCTAACCCTACCCTAACCCTAACCCTAACCCTAACCCTAAACCCTAACCCATCGTCAGATGTCACGGGGGGAACTATCGAGATAGATTACTCACACCTAACCCTAACCCTAACCCTAACCCTAACAATGCCTTACCCTAACCCTAACCCTAACAATGCCTTACCCTAACCGGGAATAGGGGAGTGCTTGTGTACGTAATACTTACCTGGAACTAGGGTTTTTCACTGTGGGACTTGGTAAAAAATTTGGGAAATTTACCAAGTATTTTGTCAAAAATCATGCGTCCAAAATAGGTACCAATTGACTCCAAATGGCCTGAAACGTGCTCCTAACAACTTTCCCCAGGGTCCTTTTTGGCTGTGGGACTTAGGAACTTTTCGAGAAAATCGAGTTCCACTCATTTCAATGCGGAAACGGTTTTTGCCGATTATCTCGGGAACGAAAGGTCGTAGAGACTCGGAGATGACTTCCGTCAGACATAATTCGACCCTTGTGAACATGCCTGACTTGTCCCCATGTCTCTACGACCTTCCGTTCCGGAGATATAAGGAAAACAAAGTTGTTTCCGGGCGTAGCTCCACCCCCTTGACTCCGCCCCCAATGGTTATTGTGTCAGTGGATAGCCCTTGTCCTGCTGAATCCGAGGATGTGTGTATCTTGTCTATGCCACCTTCCTATCAGGACTTATTGCCTCTTAAGCTTATGCCGGGGTTCGGCATCCGGGGTTTTAGCCCCTTATCCTAACCCTAACCCTAACCCTAACCCTAACCCTAACCCTAACCCTAACCCTAACCCTAACCCTCTAGTTGACAAGCGCCGGCCCGTGCCTTGCCTTTAGTTCTCTACACCAAACCGTGGTTATCGTCGGATGCCACGGGGGGAACTATCGAGATAGATTACTTACACCTAACCCTAACCCTAACCCTAACCCCTAACCCTAACCCTAACCCTAACCCTAACCCTAACCCTTACCCTAACCCTAACCCTACCCTAACCCTAACCCTAACCCTAACCCTAACCCTAACCCTAACCCTCTAACCCTAACCCTTACCCTAACCCTAACCCTAACCCTAACCCTAACCCTAACCCCTGAAACACCGCGAAATATCCTGCCGTGGTCAGCTCGGCTGCCGCGAAGAGTTAATCTCTGTTGCCCCGGTGTTTTCAGGAGGAATGGCTCCACAAATTATTAGATGACCCATACCTAGACTTAACCCCTGAAACACCGTGAAATATCCCGCCGTGGTCAGCTCGGCTGCCGCGAAGAGTTGATCTCTGTTGCCCCGGTGTTTTCAGAAGGAATAGCTCCACAAATCATTAGATGACTCATACCTAGACTTAACCCCTGAAACACTGTGAAACATCCCGCCGTGGTCAGCTCGGCTGCCACGAAGAGTTGATCTCTGTTGCCCCGGTGCTTTCAGGAGGAATGGCTCCACAAATCATTAGATGACTCATACCTAGACCTAACCCCTGAAACACCGTGAAATATCCCGCCGTGGTCAGCTCGGCTGCCGCGAAGAGTTGATCTCTGTTGCCCCGGTGTCCTCAGGAGTAATGGTTCCATAAATCACTAGTTTACTCCATTTCCCCCTCTCCCCCTTCCCACTTCCCTATTGGGTTGTTGCGAAGGGTATGAGGCCAAGGTTTTGCCTGATCAGGCAAAGTGCAAGTTGAAAATGTAGTCACATTTCCTTGCACTCCCAACCTTACCCACAACGTTTCTCGTTTGTATTCTTAAAAGCCAATAATTTAGTCTTACAACCTCAAAACCACTTGGTTCCGTATTGATGTAACAAATCGGACAACCGTTTCGACTCAAAAATGTAATGCAAAGCGATGAGAGGTGATCTGAGTGACAAGCGCCGGCCCGTGCCTTGCTTTTGGTTCCCTACACCAAACCGTGAACATCGTCAGATGACATGGGGGGAACCTCCAAGATAGATTACTTACACCTAACCCTAACCCTAACCCAACCCTAACCCTTACCCTACCCTAACCCTAACCCTAACCCTAACAATGCCTAACCCTAACCGGGCATAGGGGAGTGCTTGTGTACGTAATACTTACCTGGAACTAGTGTTTTTGACTGTGGGACTTGGTAAAAATTTTGGGAAATTTACCAAGTATTTTGTCAAAAATCATGCGTCCAAAATAGGTACCAATTGACTCCAAATGGCCTGAAACGTGCTCCTAACAACATTCCACAAAGTCCTTTTTGGCTGTGGGACTTAGGAACTTTTCGAGAAAATCGAGTTCCACTCATTTCAATGGCGAAACGGTTTTTGCCGATTATCTCGGGAACGAAAGGTCGTAGAGACTCGGAGATGACTTCCGTCAGACATAATACGACCCTTGTGAACACGCTCGACTTGTCCCCGAGTCTCTACGACCTTCCGTTCCTGAGATATAAGCAAAACAAAGTTGTTTCCGGTCGTAGCTCCGCCCCCGTGGCTCCGCCCCCAAAGGTTCGAGTATCAGTGGATAGCCCTGGTCTTGCAGAATCCGGGGATATGTGTATCTAGTCTGTGCTACCTTCCTATCAGGACTTATGGCCATCTGAAGGATGGTTCTCAAATGGTAGGGGGGTACCATTCGGGGTTTTGTCCCCTTACCCTAACCCTAACCCTAACCCTAACCCTAACCCTTCGGCATCCGGGGTTTTCGCCCCTTATCCTAACCCTAACCCTAACCCTAACCCTAACCCTAACCCTAACCCTAACCCTAACCCTAACCCTAACCCTAACCCTACCCTAACCCTAACCCTAACCCTAACCCTAACCCTAACCCTAAACCCTAACCCTAACCCTAACCCTAACCCTAACCCTAACCCCCTAACCCTAACCCTAATCCTAACCCTAACCCTAACCCTCTAACCCTGCAACTAGGGTTTTTGACTGTGGGACTTGGTAAAAATTTTGGAAAATTGACCAAGTATTTTGTCAAAAATCATGTCTCCAAAATAGGTACCAATCGACTCCAAATGGCCTGAAACATGCTCCTAACAACTTTCCCCAGGGTCCTTTTTGGCTGTGGGACTTAGGAACTTTTTGCGAAAATCGCGTTCCATTCATTTCAATGTGGAATCGGTTTTTGCCGATTATCTCGGGAACGAGAGGTCGTAGAGACTCGGAAGTGACTTCCGTCAGACATAATACGACCCTTGTGAACACGCTCGACTTGTCCCCGTGTCTCTACGACCTTCCGTTCCTGAGATATAAGCAAAACAAAGTTGTTTCCGGTCGTAGCTCCGCCCCCGTGGCTCCGCCCCCAAAGGTTCGAGTATCAGTGGATAGCCCTGGTCTTGCAGAATCCGGGGATATGTGTATCTAGTCTGTGCTACCTTCCTATCAGGACTTATGGCCATCTGAAGGATGGTTCGCAAATGGTAGGGGGGTACCATTCGGGGTTTTGTCCCCTTACCCTAACCCTAACCCTAACCCTAACCCTAACCCTAACCCTAACCCTAACCCTAACCCTCTAGTTGACAAGCGCCGGCCCGTGCCTTGCCTTTAGTTCTCTACACCAAACCGTGGTTATCGTCGGATGCCACGGGGGGAACTATCGAGATAGATTACTTACACCTAACCCTAACCCTAACCCTAACCCTAACCCCTAACCCTAACCCTAACCCCTAACCCTAACCCTAAACCCAAAATTGGTACCAATTGACTCCAAATGGCCTGAAACGTGCTCCTAACAACTTTCCCCATGGTCCTTTTTGGCTGTGGGACTTAGGAACTTATTGCGAAAATCGCGTTCCATTCATTTCAATGTGGAAACGGTTTTTGCCAATTATCTACGGAACGAATGGTCGTAGAGACTCGGAAGTGACTTCCGTCAGACATAATACGACCCTTGTGAACACGCCTGACTTGTCCCCATGTCTCTACGACCTTCCGTTCCTGAGATATAAGCAAAACAAAGTTGTTTCCGCGCGTAGCTCCGCCCCCGTGGCTCCGCCCCCAATGGTTTGAGAATCAGTGGATAGCCCCTGTCCTGCTGAATCCGAGGATGTGTGTATCTTGTCTATGCCACCTTCCTATCAGGACTTATGGCCTTTTAAGCATATGTCAGGGGGTGAAATCCGGGGGTTTTGACCCTTATCCTAACCCCTTCTGAAGTATGGCACCCTAATGGCAGGGGGGTGACATTCGGGGTTTTGTCCCCTTACCCAACAATGGGGACGGACATAGGGGAGTGCTTGTGTACGTTATACTTACCTGGAACCGGAAAAAAAGACCTGGAAAGGAGAAAACAAAGTTAAATTAAATTTGACATGCCTAGGTGGTCCTGTGGACTCTGGGAATTGGGTCTAGTCAGCTGGTCTACTACTGCCGTACCAAACAGCAGTAGACCAGCTGGATAGACCCAATCCCCAGAGTCCACAGGACCACCAGGTCACGACCAAAGAGTCCAAATAGTTGCACAATCACATGTGTGGGTTTCCCACACTCACAGTCTCCGAAATACAGCATTGTCGGCCTTTCTTTCCAACGCCATACCCACTTACTGTACGAAAGTGCCGTCGGACCTTATATGGTTGGACAGATAAGGCCCTCAGCTATCCGTAGACGTTGGTTTCATGTCTCTAGCACATTCCTATCAAAAGATATGAACTTAACATCCTAACAACATTACACAGGCACGATTTTGGCAACAAACAATTCCACCAAGTGCATTCCCATTTTTCAATTCAATTCATTTTTATTTTTATAGTGCCAAATACAACAAATGTCATCTCTAGGCACGTAGTAAGTCCAATTCAAGCCAATTGGAATTCAATTCATTAATAATAATCATAGTTCATAAAATAATCCAATTCTTTCATATAGAACCAATTCAAAAACAATTTCCTAGCTAAGAAAACCAACAGATTGCACTGAAAACTATTCCCATGCATGTCAGAGTCCTGTGTGTGTGTGTAAATGTGAGTGCGAGTGATGCATCTCTTCCAGTGAGGATCTTGGTGGAGAGCCTGCACAGGTGGAGCTCATTGCCTCATTAGGGTGCTGGGAATAAAGGAGCTGCAGAGCCTTCACTCAGTAACTCCACCGGCAGTCTCTCTGGCCGGCTGTTGTACTTTACCTGTTACAAGTTATTGATTATAATCACTGTTTATGCTACTGAATCACAACTTTTTGGACAAAATAGCTTACAACCTTTCCACCAAATGCGGTCCCATGCATTTCCTATGGAAAATACATTTTATCATGAGCATTTTGTTAAAAAACCATGTCTCCAAAATAGGTACCAATCGACTCCAAATGGCCTGAAACGTGCTCCTAACAACATTCCCCAGGGTCGCTTTTGGCTGTGGGACTTAATGAAAAAAAATTAAAGCCACACTACGCTCATTTCAATGGGGAAACGGTTTATGTTGAATAACTCCCGAACGGAAGGTCCTAGAGATTTGGAAAGTTGATCCGTCCCACATAATTCAGCCATGGGCTTTCCAATGGTACCCCCCACGAGTCTCTACGACATTCACTTCCGGAGTTATGGGCCAATCAGTGACAAGAATGTTAAAACGTCTATATCTCCGGAACGGAAGGTCCAAAACCTTATTCATTGGTACTGCAAGAATCATCGTACCCAAAAATGGGGGGGTAGCCAAAGTTTCGGAGCTATGAATCACTGTTAAGGGTGATGAATATTGATTTCCAAAGTGGCACTCAGCTCTTATCCTGACTCTAACCCTGCAACTAGGGTTTTTGACTGTGGGACTTGGTAAAAATTTTGGAAAATTGACCAAGTATTTTGTCAAAAATCATGTCTCCAAAATAGGTACCAAATGACTCCAAATGGCCTGAAACGTGCTCCTAACAACTTTCCCCAGGGTCCTTTTTGGCTGTGGGACTTAGGAACTTATTGCGGAAATCACGTTCCATTCATTTCAATGCGGAAATGGTTTTTGCCGATTATCTTGGGAACGGAATATCATAGAGACTCGGAGATGACTTCCGTCAGACATAATTCGACCCTTGTGAACACGCCTGACTTGTCCCCATGTCTCTACGACCTTCCGTTCCGGAGATATAAGGAAAACAAAGTTGTTTCCGGGCGTAGCTCCACCCCCTTGACTCCGCCCCCAATGGTTATTGTGTCAGTGGATAGCCCTTGTCCTGCTGAATCCGAGGATGTGTGTATCTTGTCTATGCCACCTTCCTATCAGGACTTATTGCCTCTTAAGCTTATGCCGGGGTTCGGCATCCGGGGTTTTCGCCCCTTATCCTAACCCTAACCCTAACCCTAACCCTAACCCCTTACCCTAACCCTAACCCTAACCCTAACCCTAACCCTAACCTTCCTATCAGGACTTATGGCCATCTGAAGGATGGTTCTCAAATGGTAGGGGGGTACCATTCGGGGTTTTGTCCCCTAACCCTAACCCTAACCCTAACCCTAACCCCCTAACCCTAACCCTAACCCTAACCCTAACCCTTACCCTTACCCTAACCCTTAACCCCTAACCCTTAACCCCTAACCCCTAACCCTAACCCTAACCCCTAACCCTAACCCCTAACCCTAACAATGCCTTACCCTAACAATGCCTTACCCTAACCGGGAATAGGGGAGTGCTTGTGTACGTAATACTTACCTGGAACTAGGGTTTTTGACTGTGGGACTTGGTGAAAATTTTGGAAAATTGACCAAGTATTTTGTCAAAAATCATGTCTCCAAAATAGGTACCAATTGACTCCAAATGGCCTGAAACGTGCTCCTAACAACTTTCCCCAGGGTCCTTTTTGGCTGTGGGACTTAAGAACTTTTCGAGAAAATCGAGTTCCACTCATTTCAATGGCGAAACGGTTTTTGTTGAATAACTTTGGAACGAAAGATCATAGAGACTCGGAAGTCACTTCCGTCAGACATAATTTGACCCTTGTGAACACGCCTGACTTGTCCCCGTGTCTCTACGACCTTCCGTTCCCGAGATATAAGGAAAACAAAGTTGTTTCCGGGCGTAGCTCCGCCCCCGTGGCTCCGCCCCAATGGGTCTTGTGTCAGTGGATAGCCCCTGTCCTGCTGAATCCGAGGATGTGTGTATCTTGTCTATGTCACCTTCCTATCAGGAATCATGGCCTCTTAAGCTTATGCCGGGGTCCGGCATCCGGGGTTTTCGCCCCTTATCCTAACCCTACCCTAACCCTAACCCTAACCCTAACCCTACCCTAACCCTAACCCTAACCCAAACCCTAACCCTAACCCTAACCCCTAACCCTAACCCTAACCCCTAACCCTAACCCTAAACCCAAAATTGGTACCAATTGACTCCAAATGGCCTGAAACGTGCTCCTAACAACTTTCCCCATGGTCCTTTTTGGCTGTGGGACTTAGGAACTTATTGCGAAAATCGCGTTCCATTCATTTCAATGTGGAAACGGTTTTTGCCAATTATCTACGGAACGAATGGTCGTAGAGACTCGGAAGTGACTTCCGTCAGACATAATACGACCCTTGTGAACACGCCTGACTTGTCCCCATGTCTCTACGACCTTCCGTTCCTGAGATATAAGCAAAACAAAGTTGTTTCCGCGCGTAGCTCCGCCCCCGTGGCTCCGCCCCCAATGGTTTGAGAATCAGTGGATAGCCCCTGTCCTGCTGAATCCGAGGATGTGTGTATCTTGTCTATGCCACCTTCCTATCAGGACTTATGGCCTTTTAAGCATATGTCAGGGGGTGAAATCCGGGGGTTTTGACCCTTATCCTAACCCCTTCTGAAGTATGGCACCCTAATGGCAGGGGGGTGACATTCGGGGTTTTGTCCCCTTACCCAACAATGGGGACGGACATAGGGGAGTGCTTGTGTACGTTATACTTACCTGGAACCGGAAAAAAAGACCTGGAAAGGAGAAAACAAAGTTAAATTAAATTTGACATGCCTAGGTGGTCCTGTGGACTCTGGGAATTGGGTCTAGTCAGCTGGTCTACTACTGCCGTACCAAACAGCAGTAGACCAGCTGGATAGACCCAATCCCCAGAGTCCACAGGACCACCAGGTCACGACCAAAGAGTCCAAATAGTTGCACAATCACATGTGTGGGTTTCCCACACTCACAGTCTCCGAAATACAGCATTGTCGGCCTTTCTTTCCAACGCCATACCCACTTACTGTACGAAAGTGCCGTCGGACCTTATATGGTTGGACAGATAAGGCCCTCAGCTATCCGTAGACGTTGGTTTCATGTCTCTAGCACATTCCTATCAAAAGATATGAACTTAACATCCTAACAACATTACACAGGCACGATTTTGGCAACAAACAATTCCACCAAGTGCATTCCCATTTTTCAATTCAATTCATTTTTATTTTTATAGTGCCAAATACAACAAATGTCATCTCTAGGCACGTAGTAAGTCCAATTCAAGCCAATTGGAATTCAATTCATTAATAATAATCATAGTTCATAAAATAATCCAATTCTTTCATATAGAACCAATTCAAAAACAATTTCCTAGCTAAGAAAACCAACAGATTGCACTGAAAACTATTCCCATGCATGTCAGAGTCCTGTGTGTGTGTGTAAATGTGAGTGCGAGTGATGCATCTCTTCCAGTGAGGATCTTGGTGGAGAGCCTACACAGGTGGAGCTCATTGCCTCATCAGGGTGCTGGGAATAAAGGAGCTGCAGAGCCTTCACTCAGTAACTCCACCGGCAGTCTCTCTGGCCGGCTGTTGCACTTTACCTGTTAAAAGTTATTGACTATAATCACTGTTTATGCTACTGAATCACAACTTTTTGGACAAAATAGCTTACAACCTTTCCACCAAATGCGGTCCCATGCATTTCCTATGGAAAATACATTTTATCATGAGCATTTTGTTAAAAAACCATGTCTCCAAAATAGGTACCAATCGACTCCAAATGGCCTGAAACGTGCTCCTAACAACATTCCCCAGGGTCGCTTTTGGCTGTGGGACTTATTGAAAAAAAATTAAAGCCACACTACGCTCATTTCAATGGGGAAACGGTTTATGTTGAATAACTCCCGAACGGAAGGTCCTAGAGATTTGGAAAGTTGATCCGTCCCACATAATTCAGCCATGGGCTTTCCAATGGTACCCCCCACGAGTCTCTACGACATTCACTTCCGGAGTTATGGGCCAATCAGTGACAAGAATGTTAAAACGTCTATATCTCCGGAACGGAAGGTCCAAAACCTTATTCATTGGTACTGCAAGAATCATCGTACCCAAAAATGGGGGGGTAGCCAAAGTTTCGGAGCTATGAATCACTGTTAAGGGTGATGAATATTGATTTCCAAAGTGGCACTCAGCTCTTATCCTGACTCTAACCCTGCAACTAGGGTTTTTGACTGTGGGACTTGGTAAAAATTTTGGAAAATTGACCAAGTATTTTGTCAAAAATCATGTCTCCAAAATAGGTACCAAATGACTCCAAATGGCCTGAAACGTGCTCCTAACAACTTTCCCCAGGGTCCTTTTTGGCTGTGGGACTTAGGAACTTATTGCGGAAATCACGTTCCATTCATTTCAATGCGGAAATGGTTTTTGCCGATTATCTTGGGAACGGAATATCATAGAGACTCGGAGATGACTTCCGTCAGACATAATTCGACCCTTGTGAACACGCCTGACTTGTCCCCATGTCTCTACGACCTTCCGTTCCGGAGATATAAGGAAAACAAAGTTGTTTCCGGGCGTAGCTCCACCCCCTTGACTCCGCCCCCAATGGTTATTGTGTCAGTGGATAGCCCTTGTCCTGCTGAATCCGAGGATGTGTGTATCTTGTCTATGCCACCTTCCTATCAGGACTTATTGCCTCTTAAGCTTATGCCGGGGTTCGGCATCCGGGGTTTTCGCCCCTTATCCTAACCCTAACCCTAACCCTAACCCTAACCCTAACCCTAACCCTAACCCTAACCCTAACCCTAACCCTAACCCTAACCTAACCCTAACCCTAACCCTAACCCTAACCCTAACCCTAAACCCTAACCCTAACCCTAACCCTAACCCTAACCCTAACCCCCTAACCCTAACCCTAATCCTAACCCTAACCCTAACCCTCTAACCCTGCAACTAGGGTTTTTGACTGTGGGACTTGGTAAAAATTTTGGAAAATTGACCAAGTATTTTGTCAAAAATCATGTCTCCAAAATAGGTACCAATCGACTCCAAATGGCCTGAAACATGCTCCTAACAACTTTCCCCAGGGTCCTTTTTGGCTGTGGGACTTAGGAACTTTTTGCGAAAATCGCGTTCCATTCATTTCAATGTGGAATCGGTTTTTGCCGATTATCTCGGGAACGAGAGGTCGTAGAGACTCGGAAGTGACTTCCGTCAGACATAATACGACCCTTGTGAACACGCTCGACTTGTCCCCGTGTCTCTACGACCTTCCGTTCCTGAGATATAAGCAAAACAAAGTTGTTTCCGGTCGTAGCTCCGCCCCCGTGGCTCCGCCCCCAAAGGTTCGAGTATCAGTGGATAGCCCTGGTCTTGCAGAATCCGGGGATATGTGTATCTAGTCTGTGCTACCTTCCTATCAGGACTTATGGCCATCTGAAGGATGGTTCGCAAATGGTAGGGGGGTACCATTCGGGGTTTTGTCCCCTTACCCTAACCCTAACCCTAACCCCTAACCCTAACCCTAACCCTAACCCTAACCCTTACCCTAACCCTAACCCTAACCCTAACCCTACCCTAACCCTAACCCTAACCCTAACCCTAAACCCTAACCCATCGTCAGATGTCACGGGGGGAACTATCGAGATAGATTACTCACACCTAACCCTAACCCTAACCCTAACCCTAACAATGCCTTACCCTAACCCTAACCCTAACAATGCCTTACCCTAACCGGGAATAGGGGAGTGCTTGTGTACGTAATACTTACCTGGAACTAGGGTTTTTCACTGTGGGACTTGGTAAAAAATTTGGGAAATTTACCAAGTATTTTGTCAAAAATCATGCGTCCAAAATAGGTACCAATTGACTCCAAATGGCCTGAAACGTGCTCCTAACAACTTTCCCCAGGGTCCTTTTTGGCTGTGGGACTTAGGAACTTTTCGAGAAAATCGAGTTCCACTCATTTCAATGCGGAAACGGTTTTTGCCGATTATCTCGGGAACGAAAGGTCGTAGAGACTCGGAGATGACTTCCGTCAGACATAATTCGACCCTTGTGAACATGCCTGACTTGTCCCCATGTCTCTACGACCTTCCGTTCCGGAGATATAAGGAAAACAAAGTTGTTTCCGGGCGTAGCTCCACCCCCTTGACTCCGCCCCCAATGGTTATTGTGTCAGTGGATAGCCCTTGTCCTGCTGAATCCGAGGATGTGTGTATCTTGTCTATGCCACCTTCCTATCAGGACTTATTGCCTCTTAAGCTTATGCCGGGGTTCGGCATCCGGGGTTTTAGCCCCTTATCCTAACCCTAACCCTAACCCTAACCCTAACCCTAACCCTAACCCTAACCCTAACCCTAACCCTAACCCTAACCCTCTAGTTGACAAGCGCCGGCCCGTGCCTTGCCTTTAGTTCTCTACACCAAACCGTGGTTATCGTCGGATGCCACGGGGGGAACTATCGAGATAGATTACTTACACCTAACCCTAACCCTAACCCCTAACCCTAACCCTAACCCTAACCCTAACCCTAACCCTTACCCTAACCCTAACCCTACCCTAACCCTAACCCTAACCCTAACCCTAACCCTAACCCTAACC
The DNA here is from genome assembly GCF_027942865.1 of Odontesthes bonariensis. Taxonomy (NCBI): domain Eukaryota; kingdom Metazoa; phylum Chordata; class Actinopteri; order Atheriniformes; family Atherinopsidae; genus Odontesthes; species Odontesthes bonariensis. Next base: position 30,927,135 of record NC_134523.1, read on the forward strand.
CTCTAACCCTAACCCTTACCCTAACCCTAACCCTAACCCTAACCCTAACCCTAACCCCTGAAACACCGCGAAATATCCTGCCGTGGTCAGCTCGGCTGCCGCGAAGAGTTAATCTCTGTTGCCCCGGTGTTTTCAGGAGGAATGGCTCCACAAATTATTAGATGACCCATACCTAGACTTAACCCCTGAAACACCGTGAAATATCCCGCCGTGGTCAGCTCGGCTGCCGCGAAGAGTTGATCTCTGTTGCCCCGGTGTTTTCAGAAGGAATAGCTCCACAAATCATTAGATGACTCATACCTAGACTTAACCCCTGAAACACTGTGAAACATCCCGCCGTGGTCAGCTCGGCTGCCACGAAGAGTTGATCTCTGTTGCCCCGGTGCTTTCAGGAGGAATGGCTCCACAAATCATTAGATGACTCATACCTAGACCTAACCCCTGAAACACCGTGAAATATCCCGCCGTGGTCAGCTCGGCTGCCGCGAAGAGTTGATCTCTGTTGCCCCGGTGTCCTCAGGAGTAATGGTTCCATAAATCACTAGTTTACTCCATTTCCCCCTCTCCCCCTTCCCACTTCCCTATTGGGTTGTTGCGAAGGGTATGAGGCCAAGGTTTTGCCTGATCAGGCAAAGTGCAAGTTGAAAATGTAGTCACATTTCCTTGCACTCCCAACCTTACCCACAACGTTTCTCGTTTGTATTCTTAAAAGCCAATAATTTAGTCTTACAACCTCAAAACCACTTGGTTCCGTATTGATGTAACAAATCGGACAACCGTTTCGACTCAAAAATGTAATGCAAAGCGATGAGAGGTGATCTGAGTGACAAGCGCCGGCCCGTGCCTTGCTTTTGGTTCCCTACACCAAACCGTGAACATCGTCAGATGACATGGGGGGAACCTCCAAGATAGATTACTTACACCTAACCCTAACCCTAACCCAACCCTAACCCTTACCCTACCCTAACCCTAACCCTAACCCTAACAATGCCTAACCCTAACCGGGCATAGGGGAGTGCTTGTGTACGTAATACTTACCTGGAACTAGTGTTTTTGACTGTGGGACTTGGTAAAAATTTTGGGAAATTTACCAAGTATTTTGTCAAAAATCATGCGTCCAAAATAGGTACCAATTGACTCCAAATGGCCTGAAACGTGCTCCTAACAACATTCCACAAAGTCCTTTTTGGCTGTGGGACTTAGGAACTTTTCGAGAAAATCGAGTTCCACTCATTTCAATGGCGAAACGGTTTTTGCCGATTATCTCGGGAACGAAAGGTCGTAGAGACTCGGAGATGACTTCCGTCAGACATAATACGACCCTTGTGAACACGCTCGACTTGTCCCCGAGTCTCTACGACCTTCCGTTCCTGAGATATAAGCAAAACAAAGTTGTTTCCGGTCGTAGCTCCGCCCCCGTGGCTCCGCCCCCAAAGGTTCGAGTATCAGTGGATAGCCCTGGTCTTGCAGAATCCGGGGATATGTGTATCTAGTCTGTGCTACCTTCCTATCAGGACTTATGGCCATCTGAAGGATGGTTCTCAAATGGTAGGGGGGTACCATTCGGGGTTTTGTCCCCTTACCCTAACCCTAACCCTAACCCTAACCCTAACCCTAACCCTAACCCTAACCCTAACCCTAACCCTAACCCCTAACCCTAACCCCCTAACCCTAACCCTACCCTAACCCTAACCCTAACCCTAACCCCTAACCCCTAACCCTAACCCTAACCCTAACCCTAACCCTAACCCTAACCCTAACCCTAACCCTCTAGTTGACAAGCGCCGGCCCGTGCCTTGCCTTTAGTTCTCTACACCAAACCGTGGTTATCGTCGGATGCCACGGGGGGAACTATCGAGATAGATTACTTACACCTAACCCTAACCCTAACCCTAACCCCTAACCCTAACCCTAACCCTAACCCTAACCCTTACCCTAACCCTAACCCTACCCTAACCCTAACCCTAACCCTAACCCTAACCCTAACCCTAACCCTCTAACCCTAACCCTTACCCTAACCCTAACCCTAACCCTAACCCTAACCCTAACCCCTGAAACACCGCGAAATATCCTGCCGTGGTCAGCTCGGCTGCCGCGAAGAGTTAATCTCTGTTGCCCCGGTGTTTTCAGGAGGAATGGCTCCACAAATTATTAGATGACCCATACCTAGACTTAACCCCTGAAACACCGTGAAATATCCCGCCGTGGTCAGCTCGGCTGCCGCGAAGAGTTGATCTCTGTTGCCCCGGTGTTTTCAGAAGGAATAGCTCCACAAATCATTAGATGACTCATACCTAGACTTAACCCCTGAAACACTGTGAAACATCCCGCCGTGGTCAGCTCGGCTGCCACGAAGAGTTGATCTCTGTTGCCCCGGTGCTTTCAGGAGGAATGGCTCCACAAATCATTAGATGACTCATACCTAGACCTAACCCCTGAAACACCGTGAAATATCCCGCCGTGGTCAGCTCGGCTGCCGCGAAGAGTTGATCTCTGTTGCCCCGGTGTCCTCAGGAGTAATGGTTCCATAAATCACTAGTTTACTCCATTTCCCCCTCTCCCCCTTCCCACTTCCCTATTGGGTTGTTGCGAAGGGTATGAGGCCAAGGTTTTGCCTGATCAGGCAAAGTGCAAGTTGAAAATGTAGTCACATTTCCTTGCACTCCCAACCTTACCCACAACGTTTCTCGTTTGTATTCTTAAAAGCCAATAATTTAGTCTTACAACCTCAAAACCACTTGGTTCCGTATTGATGTAACAAATCGGACAACCGTTTCGACTCAAAAATGTAATGCAAAGCGATGAGAGGTGATCTGAGTGACAAGCGCCGGCCCGTGCCTTGCTTTTGGTTCCCTACACCAAACCGTGAACATCGTCAGATGACATGGGGGGAACCTCCAAGATAGATTACTTACACCTAACCCTAACCCTAACCCAACCCTAACCCTTACCCTACCCTAACCCTAACCCTAACCCTAACAATGCCTAACCCTAACCGGGCATAGGGGAGTGCTTGTGTACGTAATACTTACCTGGAACTAGTGTTTTTGACTGTGGGACTTGGTAAAAATTTTGGGAAATTTACCAAGTATTTTGTCAAAAATCATGCGTCCAAAATAGGTACCAATTGACTCCAAATGGCCTGAAACGTGCTCCTAACAACATTCCACAAAGTCCTTTTTGGCTGTGGGACTTAGGAACTTTTCGAGAAAATCGAGTTCCACTCATTTCAATGGCGAAACGGTTTTTGCCGATTATCTCGGGAACGAAAGGTCGTAGAGACTCGGAGATGACTTCCGTCAGACATAATACGACCCTTGTGAACACGCTCGACTTGTCCCCGAGTCTCTACGACCTTCCGTTCCTGAGATATAAGCAAAACAAAGTTGTTTCCGGTCGTAGCTCCGCCCCCGTGGCTCCGCCCCCAAAGGTTCGAGTATCAGTGGATAGCCCTGGTCTTGCAGAATCCGGGGATATGTGTATCTAGTCTGTGCTACCTTCCTATCAGGACTTATGGCCATCTGAAGGATGGTTCTCAAATGGTAGGGGGGTACCATTCGGGGTTTTGTCCCCTTACCCTAACCCTAACCCTAACCCTAACCCCCTAACCCTAACCCTAACCCTAACCCTAACCCTAACCCTAACCCTAACCCTAACCCTAACCCTAACCCTAACCCTAACCCTAACCCTAACCCCTAACCCTAAAAAATTTGGGAAATTTACCAAGTATTTTGTCAAAAATCATGCGTCCAAAATAGGTACCAATTGACTCCAAATGGCCTGAAACGTGCTCCTAACAACTTTCCCCAGGGTCCTTTTTGGCTGTGGGACTTAGGAACTTTTCGAGAAAATCGAGTTCCACTCATTTCAATGGCGAAACGGTTTTTGCCGATTATCTCGGGAACGAAAGGTCGTAGAGACTCGGAGATGACTTCCGTCAGACATAATTCGACCCTTGTGAACACGCCTGACTTGTCCCCATGTCTCTACGACCTTCCGTTCCGGATATATAAGGAAAACAAAGTTGTTTCCGGGCGTAGCTCCACCCCCTTGACTCCGCCCCCAATGGTTATTGTGTCAGTGGATAGCCCTTGTCCTGCTGAATCCGAGGATGTGTGTATCTTATCTATGCCACCTTCCTATCAGGACTTATTGCCTCTTAAGCTTATGCCGGGGTTCGGCATCCGGGGTTTTAGCCCCTTATCCTAACCCTAACCCTAACCCTAACCCTAACCCTAACCCTACCCTAACCCTACCCTAACCCTACCCTAACCCTAACCCTAACCCTAACCCTAACCCTAACCCTTATCCTAACCCTAACCCCTTATCCTAACCCCTAACCCTAACCCTAACCCTTACCCTTACCCTAACCCTAACCCTTACCCTAACCCTAACCCTAACCCTAACCCTATAGCTCCAGACCCACGCCCTAACCCTAACCCTAACCCTTACCCTAACCCTAACCCTTACCCTAACCCTAACCCTTACCCTAACCCTTACCCTAACCCTAACCCTAACCCTAACCCCTTACCCTAACCCTAACCCTAACCCTACCCTAACCCTACCCTAACCCTAACCCTACCCTAACCCTAACCCTAACCCTTTGGTAAAAATTTTGGGAAATTTACCAAGGATTTCGTCAAAAATCATGTGTCCAAAATAGGTACCAATCGACTCCAAATGGCCTGAAACGTGCTCCTAACAACTTTCCCAAGGGTCCGTTTTGGGTGTGGGACTTAGTAAAAATTTTGGAAAATTGACCAAGTATTTTGTCAAAAATCATGTCCAAAATAGGTACCAAACGACTCCAAATGGCCTGAAACGTGCTCCTAACAACTTTCCCCAGGGTCCTTTTTGGCTGTGGGACTTAGGAACTTTTCGAGAAAATCGCGTTCCATTCATTTCAATGGCGAAACGGTTTTTGCCGATTATCTTCGGAACGGAAGGTCGTAGAGACTCGGAAGTGACTTCCGTCAGACATAATACGACCCTTGTGAACACGCTCGACTTGTCCCCGTGTCTCTACGACCTTCCGTTCTGGAGATATAAGCAAAACAAAGTTGTTTCCGGGCGTAGCTCCACCCCCTTGACTCCGCCCCCAATGGTTATTGTGTCAGTGGATAGCCCTTGTCCTGCTGAATCCGAGGATGTGTGTATCTTG
>NC_134523.1:30937295-30964795 GCF_027942865.1 Odontesthes bonariensis
TGGAATATCCAGCCGTGGTTAGCTCGGCTACCGCGAAGAGTTGAACTCTGTTGCTTTCCAGGTTTTCAGGTAGTCTCAATAAGACCATTAGTAATATTATTCTTACAAGACGTAGGTCTTGGTTCCATATTAATGTAACAAATCGGATAACTGTTTCGACCCAACAGAGTAATGCTAAGCGCGGAGAGGTTGTCTGGTTGACAAGCGCCGGCCAGTGCCTTGCCTTTAGTTCTCTATACCAAACCGTGAGCATCGTCAGATGTCACGGGGGGAACTATCGAGATAGATTACTCACACCTAACCCTAACCCCTAACCCTTGACTCCGCCCCCAATGGTTATTGTGTCAGTGGATAGCCCTTGTCCTGCTGAATCCGAGGATGTGTGTATCTTGTCTCTGCCACCTTCCTATCAGGACTTATTGCCTCTTAAGCTTATGCCGGGGTTCGGCATCCGGGGTTTTCGCCCCTTATCCTAACCCTAACCCTAACCCTAACCCTAACCCTTTTGTCCCCTTACCCTAACCCTAACCCTAACCCTAAAAATTTTGGGAAATTGACCAAGTATTTTTTCAAAAATCATGTGTCCAAAATAGGTACCAAATGACTCCAAATGGCCTGAAACGTGCTCCTAACAACTTTCCCCAGGGTCCTTTTTGGCTGTGGGACTTAGGAACTTTTCGAGAAAATCGCGTTCTATTCATTTCAATGCGAAAACGGTTTTTGCCGATTATCTTCGGAACGGAGGGTCGTAGAGACTCAGAGATGACTTCCGTCAGACATAATTCAACCCTTGTGAACACGCTCGACTTGTCCCCGTGTCTCTACGACCTTCCGTTCCTGAGATATAAGCAAAACAAAGTTGTTTCCGGTCGTAGCTCCGCCCCCGTGGCTCCACCCCTCATGGTTCAAAGGTCAGTGGATAGCCCTTGTCCTGCTGAATCCGAGGATGTGTGTATCTTGTCTATGCCACCTTCCTATCAGGACTTATTGCCTCTTGAGCTTATGCCGGGGTTCGGCATAAGGGGTTTTTGCCCCTTACCCTAACCCTAACCCTAACCCTAACCCTAACCCCTAACCCTAACCCTAACCCTAACCCTAACCCTAACCCTAACCCTAACCCTAACCCTAACCCTAACCCTACCCTACCCTTAACCCTAACCCTAACCCTAACCCTAACCCTAACCCTAACCCCCTAACCCTAACCCTAACCCTAACCCTAACCCTAACCCTAACCCTAACCCTAACCCTAACCCTAACCCTAACCCTAACCCCTAACCCTAACCCCCTAACCCTAACCCTAACCCTACCCTAACCCTAACCCTAACCCTAACCCCTAACCCCTAACCCTAACCCTAACCCTAACCCTAACCCTAACCCTAACCCTAACCCTAACCCTAACCCTAACCCTCTAGTTGACAAGCGCCGGCCCGTGCCTTGCCTTTAGTTCTCTACACCAAACCGTGGTTATCGTCGGATGCCACGGGGGGAACTATCGAGATAGATTACTTACACCTAACCCTAACCCTAACCCTAACCCTAACCCCTAACCCTAACCCTAACCCCTAACCCTAACCCTAAACCCAAAATTGGTACCAATTGACTCCAAATGGCCTGAAACGTGCTCCTAACAACTTTCCCCATGGTCCTTTTTGGCTGTGGGACTTAGGAACTTATTGCGAAAATCGCGTTCCATTCATTTCAATGTGGAAACGGTTTTTGCCAATTATCTACGGAACGAATGGTCGTAGAGACTCGGAAGTGACTTCCGTCAGACATAATACGACCCTTGTGAACACGCCTGACTTGTCCCCATGTCTCTACGACCTTCCGTTCCTGAGATATAAGCAAAACAAAGTTGTTTCCGCGCGTAGCTCCGCCCCCGTGGCTCCGCCCCCAATGGTTTGAGAATCAGTGGATAGCCCCTGTCCTGCTGAATCCGAGGATGTGTGTATCTTGTCTATGCCACCTTCCTATCAGGACTTATGGCCTTTTAAGCATATGTCAGGGGGTGAAATCCGGGGGTTTTGACCCTTATCCTAACCCCTTCTGAAGTATGGCACCCTAATGGCAGGGGGGTGACATTCGGGGTTTTGTCCCCTTACCCAACAATGGGGACGGACATAGGGGAGTGCTTGTGTACGTTATACTTACCTGGAACCGGAAAAAAAGACCTGGAAAGGAGAAAACAAAGTTAAATTAAATTTGACATGCCTAGGTGGTCCTGTGGACTCTGGGAATTGGGTCTAGTCAGCTGGTCTACTACTGCCGTACCAAACAGCAGTAGACCAGCTGGATAGACCCAATCCCCAGAGTCCACAGGACCACCAGGTCACGACCAAAGAGTCCAAATAGTTGCACAATCACATGTGTGGGTTTCCCACACTCACAGTCTCCGAAATACAGCATTGTCGGCCTTTCTTTCCAACGCCATACCCACTTACTGTACGAAAGTGCCGTCGGACCTTATATGGTTGGACAGATAAGGCCCTCAGCTATCCGTAGACGTTGGTTTCATGTCTCTAGCACATTCCTATCAAAAGATATGAACTTAACATCCTAACAACATTACACAGGCACGATTTTGGCAACAAACAATTCCACCAAGTGCATTCCCATTTTTCAATTCAATTCATTTTTATTTTTATAGTGCCAAATACAACAAATGTCATCTCTAGGCACGTAGTAAGTCCAATTCAAGCCAATTGGAATTCAATTCATTAATAATAATCATAGTTCATAAAATAATCCAATTCTTTCATATAGAACCAATTCAAAAACAATTTCCTAGCTAAGAAAACCAACAGATTGCACTGAAAACTATTCCCATGCATGTCAGAGTCCTGTGTGTGTGTGTAAATGTGAGTGCGAGTGATGCATCTCTTCCAGTGAGGATCTTGGTGGAGAGCCTGCACAGGTGGAGCTCATTGCCTCATTAGGGTGCTGGGAATAAAGGAGCTGCAGAGCCTTCACTCAGTAACTCCACCGGCAGTCTCTCTGGCCGGCTGTTGTACTTTACCTGTTACAAGTTATTGATTATAATCACTGTTTATGCTACTGAATCACAACTTTTTGGACAAAATAGCTTACAACCTTTCCACCAAATGCGGTCCCATGCATTTCCTATGGAAAATACATTTTATCATGAGCATTTTGTTAAAAAACCATGTCTCCAAAATAGGTACCAATCGACTCCAAATGGCCTGAAACGTGCTCCTAACAACATTCCCCAGGGTCGCTTTTGGCTGTGGGACTTAATGAAAAAAAATTAAAGCCACACTACGCTCATTTCAATGGGGAAACGGTTTATGTTGAATAACTCCCGAACGGAAGGTCCTAGAGATTTGGAAAGTTGATCCGTCCCACATAATTCAGCCATGGGCTTTCCAATGGTACCCCCCACGAGTCTCTACGACATTCACTTCCGGAGTTATGGGCCAATCAGTGACAAGAATGTTAAAACGTCTATATCTCCGGAACGGAAGGTCCAAAACCTTATTCATTGGTACTGCAAGAATCATCGTACCCAAAAATGGGGGGGTAGCCAAAGTTTCGGAGCTATGAATCACTGTTAAGGGTGATGAATATTGATTTCCAAAGTGGCACTCAGCTCTTATCCTGACTCTAACCCTGCAACTAGGGTTTTTGACTGTGGGACTTGGTAAAAATTTTGGAAAATTGACCAAGTATTTTGTCAAAAATCATGTCTCCAAAATAGGTACCAAATGACTCCAAATGGCCTGAAACGTGCTCCTAACAACTTTCCCCAGGGTCCTTTTTGGCTGTGGGACTTAGGAACTTATTGCGGAAATCACGTTCCATTCATTTCAATGCGGAAATGGTTTTTGCCGATTATCTTGGGAACGGAATATCATAGAGACTCGGAGATGACTTCCGTCAGACATAATTCGACCCTTGTGAACACGCCTGACTTGTCCCCATGTCTCTACGACCTTCCGTTCCGGAGATATAAGGAAAACAAAGTTGTTTCCGGGCGTAGCTCCACCCCCTTGACTCCGCCCCCAATGGTTATTGTGTCAGTGGATAGCCCTTGTCCTGCTGAATCCGAGGATGTGTGTATCTTGTCTATGCCACCTTCCTATCAGGACTTATTGCCTCTTAAGCTTATGCCGGGGTTCGGCATCCGGGGTTTTCGCCCCTTATCCTAACCCTAACCCTAACCCTAACCCTAACCCCTAACCCCTAACCCTAACCCTAACCCTAACCCTAACCCTAACCCTACCCTAACCCTACCCTAACCCTAACCCCTAACCCCTAACCCCTAACCCCTAACCCTAACCCCTAACCCTAACCCTAAACCCAAAATTGGTACCAATTGACTCCAAATGGCCTGAAACGTGCTCCTAACAACTTTCCCCATGGTCCTTTTTGGCTGTGGGACTTAGGAACTTATTGCGAAAATCGCGTTCCATTCATTTCAATGTGGAAACGGTTTTTGCCAATTATCTACGGAACGAATGGTCGTAGAGACTCGGAAGTGACTTCCGTCAGACATAATACGACCCTTGTGAACACGCCTGACTTGTCCCCATGTCTCTACGACCTTCCGTTCCTGAGATATAAGCAAAACAAAGTTGTTTCCGCGCGTAGCTCCGCCCCCGTGGCTCCGCCCCCAATGGTTTGAGAATCAGTGGATAGCCCCTGTCCTGCTGAATCCGAGGATGTGTGTATCTTGTCTATGCCACCTTCCTATCAGGACTTATGGCCTTTTAAGCATATGTCAGGGGGTGAAATCCGGGGGTTTTGACCCTTATCCTAACCCCTTCTGAAGTATGGCACCCTAATGGCAGGGGGGTGACATTCGGGGTTTTGTCCCCTTACCCAACAATGGGGACGGACATAGGGGAGTGCTTGTGTACGTTATACTTACCTGGAACCGGAAAAAAAGACCTGGAAAGGAGAAAACAAAGTTAAATTAAATTTGACATGCCTAGGTGGTCCTGTGGACTCTGGGAATTGGGTCTAGTCAGCTGGTCTACTACTGCCGTACCAAACAGCAGTAGACCAGCTGGATAGACCCAATCCCCAGAGTCCACAGGACCACCAGGTCACGACCAAAGAGTCCAAATAGTTGCACAATCACATGTGTGGGTTTCCCACACTCACAGTCTCCGAAATACAGCATTGTCGGCCTTTCTTTCCAACGCCATACCCACTTACTGTACGAAAGTGCCGTCGGACCTTATATGGTTGGACAGATAAGGCCCTCAGCTATCCGTAGACGTTGGTTTCATGTCTCTAGCACATTCCTATCAAAAGATATGAACTTAACATCCTAACAACATTACACAGGCACGATTTTGGCAACAAACAATTCCACCAAGTGCATTCCCATTTTTCAATTCAATTCATTTTTATTTTTATAGTGCCAAATACAACAAATGTCATCTCTAGGCACGTAGTAAGTCCAATTCAAGCCAATTGGAATTCAATTCATTAATAATAATCATAGTTCATAAAATAATCCAATTCTTTCATATAGAACCAATTCAAAAACAATTTCCTAGCTAAGAAAACCAACAGATTGCACTGAAAACTATTCCCATGCATGTCAGAGTCCTGTGTGTGTGTGTAAATGTGAGTGCGAGTGATGCATCTCTTCCAGTGAGGATCTTGGTGGAGAGCCTGCACAGGTGGAGCTCATTGCCTCATTAGGGTGCTGGGAATAAAGGAGCTGCAGAGCCTTCACTCAGTAACTCCACCGGCAGTCTCTCTGGCCGGCTGTTGTACTTTACCTGTTACAAGTTATTGATTATAATCACTGTTTATGCTACTGAATCACAACTTTTTGGACAAAATAGCTTACAACCTTTCCACCAAATGCGGTCCCATGCATTTCCTATGGAAAATACATTTTATCATGAGCATTTTGTTAAAAAACCATGTCTCCAAAATAGGTACCAATCGACTCCAAATGGCCTGAAACGTGCTCCTAACAACATTCCCCAGGGTCGCTTTTGGCTGTGGGACTTAATGAAAAAAAATTAAAGCCACACTACGCTCATTTCAATGGGGAAACGGTTTATGTTGAATAACTCCCGAACGGAAGGTCCTAGAGATTTGGAAAGTTGATCCGTCCCACATAATTCAGCCATGGGCTTTCCAATGGTACCCCCCACGAGTCTCTACGACATTCACTTCCGGAGTTATGGGCCAATCAGTGACAAGAATGTTAAAACGTCTATATCTCCGGAACGGAAGGTCCAAAACCTTATTCATTGGTACTGCAAGAATCATCGTACCCAAAAATGGGGGGGTAGCCAAAGTTTCGGAGCTATGAATCACTGTTAAGGGTGATGAATATTGATTTCCAAAGTGGCACTCAGCTCTTATCCTGACTCTAACCCTGCAACTAGGGTTTTTGACTGTGGGACTTGGTAAAAATTTTGGAAAATTGACCAAGTATTTTGTCAAAAATCATGTCTCCAAAATAGGTACCAAATGACTCCAAATGGCCTGAAACGTGCTCCTAACAACTTTCCCCAGGGTCCTTTTTGGCTGTGGGACTTAGGAACTTATTGCGGAAATCACGTTCCATTCATTTCAATGCGGAAATGGTTTTTGCCGATTATCTTGGGAACGGAATATCATAGAGACTCGGAGATGACTTCCGTCAGACATAATTCGACCCTTGTGAACACGCCTGACTTGTCCCCATGTCTCTACGACCTTCCGTTCCGGAGATATAAGGAAAACAAAGTTGTTTCCGGGCGTAGCTCCACCCCCTTGACTCCGCCCCCAATGGTTATTGTGTCAGTGGATAGCCCTTGTCCTGCTGAATCCGAGGATGTGTGTATCTTGTCTATGCCACCTTCCTATCAGGACTTATTGCCTCTTAAGCTTATGCCGGGGTTCGGCATCCGGGGTTTTCGCCCCTTATCCTAACCCTAACCCTAACCCTAACCCTAACCCCTTACCCTAACCCTAACCCTAACCCTAACCCTAACCCTAACCTTCCTATCAGGACTTATGGCCATCTGAAGGATGGTTCTCAAATGGTAGGGGGGTACCATTCGGGGTTTTGTCCCCTATCCCTAACCCTAACCCTAACCCCCTAACCCTAACCCTAACCCTAACCCTAACCCTTACCCTTACCCTAACCCTTAACCCCTAACCCTTAACCCCTAACCCCTAACCCTAACCCTAACCCCTAACCCTAACCCCTAACCCTAACAATGCCTTACCCTAACAATGCCTTACCCTAACCGGGAATAGGGGAGTGCTTGTGTACGTAATACTTACCTGGAACTAGGGTTTTTGACTGTGGGACTTGGTGAAAATTTTGGAAAATTGACCAAGTATTTTGTCAAAAATCATGTCTCCAAAATAGGTACCAATTGACTCCAAATGGCCTGAAACGTGCTCCTAACAACTTTCCCCAGGGTCCTTTTTGGCTGTGGGACTTAAGAACTTTTCGAGAAAATCGAGTTCCACTCATTTCAATGGCGAAACGGTTTTTGTTGAATAACTTTGGAACGAAAGATCATAGAGACTCGGAAGTCACTTCCGTCAGACATAATTTGACCCTTGTGAACACGCCTGACTTGTCCCCGTGTCTCTACGACCTTCCGTTCCCGAGATATAAGGAAAACAAAGTTGTTTCCGGGCGTAGCTCCGCCCCCGTGGCTCCGCCCCAATGGGTCTTGTGTCAGTGGATAGCCCCTGTCCTGCTGAATCCGAGGATGTGTGTATCTTGTCTATGTCACCTTCCTATCAGGAATCATGGCCTCTTAAGCTTATGCCGGGGTCCGGCATCCGGGGTTTTCGCCCCTTATCCTAACCCTACCCTAACCCTAACCCTAACCCTAACCCTACCCTAACCCTAACCCTAACCCAAACCCTAACCCTAACCCTAACCCCTAACCCTAACCCTAACCCCTAACCCTAACCCTAAACCCAAAATTGGTACCAATTGACTCCAAATGGCCTGAAACGTGCTCCTAACAACTTTCCCCATGGTCCTTTTTGGCTGTGGGACTTAGGAACTTATTGCGAAAATCGCGTTCCATTCATTTCAATGTGGAAACGGTTTTTGCCAATTATCTACGGAACGAATGGTCGTAGAGACTCGGAAGTGACTTCCGTCAGACATAATACGACCCTTGTGAACACGCCTGACTTGTCCCCATGTCTCTACGACCTTCCGTTCCTGAGATATAAGCAAAACAAAGTTGTTTCCGCGCGTAGCTCCGCCCCCGTGGCTCCGCCCCCAATGGTTTGAGAATCAGTGGATAGCCCCTGTCCTGCTGAATCCGAGGATGTGTGTATCTTGTCTATGCCACCTTCCTATCAGGACTTATGGCCTTTTAAGCATATGTCAGGGGGTGAAATCCGGGGGTTTTGACCCTTATCCTAACCCCTTCTGAAGTATGGCACCCTAATGGCAGGGGGGTGACATTCGGGGTTTTGTCCCCTTACCCAACAATGGGGACGGACATAGGGGAGTGCTTGTGTACGTTATACTTACCTGGAACCGGAAAAAAAGACCTGGAAAGGAGAAAACAAAGTTAAATTAAATTTGACATGCCTAGGTGGTCCTGTGGACTCTGGGAATTGGGTCTAGTCAGCTGGTCTACTACTGCCGTACCAAACAGCAGTAGACCAGCTGGATAGACCCAATCCCCAGAGTCCACAGGACCACCAGGTCACGACCAAAGAGTCCAAATAGTTGCACAATCACATGTGTGGGTTTCCCACACTCACAGTCTCCGAAATACAGCATTGTCGGCCTTTCTTTCCAACGCCATACCCACTTACTGTACGAAAGTGCCGTCGGACCTTATATGGTTGGACAGATAAGGCCCTCAGCTATCCGTAGACGTTGGTTTCATGTCTCTAGCACATTCCTATCAAAAGATATGAACTTAACATCCTAACAACATTACACAGGCACGATTTTGGCAACAAACAATTCCACCAAGTGCATTCCCATTTTTCAATTCAATTCATTTTTATTTTTATAGTGCCAAATACAACAAATGTCATCTCTAGGCACGTAGTAAGTCCAATTCAAGCCAATTGGAATTCAATTCATTAATAATAATCATAGTTCATAAAATAATCCAATTCTTTCATATAGAACCAATTCAAAAACAATTTCCTAGCTAAGAAAACCAACAGATTGCACTGAAAACTATTCCCATGCATGTCAGAGTCCTGTGTGTGTGTGTAAATGTGAGTGCGAGTGATGCATCTCTTCCAGTGAGGATCTTGGTGGAGAGCCTGCACAGGTGGAGCTCATTGCCTCATTAGGGTGCTGGGAATAAAGGAGCTGCAGAGCCTTCACTCAGTAACTCCACCGGCAGTCTCTCTGGCCGGCTGTTGTACTTTACCTGTTACAAGTTATTGATTATAATCACTGTTTATGCTACTGAATCACAACTTTTTGGACAAAATAGCTTACAACCTTTCCACCAAATGCGGTCCCATGCATTTCCTATGGAAAATACATTTTATCATGAGCATTTTGTTAAAAAACCATGTCTCCAAAATAGGTACCAATCGACTCCAAATGGCCTGAAACGTGCTCCTAACAACATTCCCCAGGGTCGCTTTTGGCTGTGGGACTTAATGAAAAAAAATTAAAGCCACACTACGCTCATTTCAATGGGGAAACGGTTTATGTTGAATAACTCCCGAACGGAAGGTCCTAGAGATTTGGAAAGTTGATCCGTCCCACATAATTCAGCCATGGGCTTTCCAATGGTACCCCCCACGAGTCTCTACGACATTCACTTCCGGAGTTATGGGCCAATCAGTGACAAGAATGTTAAAACGTCTATATCTCCGGAACGGAAGGTCCAAAACCTTATTCATTGGTACTGCAAGAATCATCGTACCCAAAAATGGGGGGGTAGCCAAAGTTTCGGAGCTATGAATCACTGTTAAGGGTGATGAATATTGATTTCCAAAGTGGCACTCAGCTCTTATCCTGACTCTAACCCTGCAACTAGGGTTTTTGACTGTGGGACTTGGTAAAAATTTTGGAAAATTGACCAAGTATTTTGTCAAAAATCATGTCTCCAAAATAGGTACCAAATGACTCCAAATGGCCTGAAACGTGCTCCTAACAACTTTCCCCAGGGTCCTTTTTGGCTGTGGGACTTAGGAACTTATTGCGGAAATCACGTTCCATTCATTTCAATGCGGAAATGGTTTTTGCCGATTATCTTGGGAACGGAATATCATAGAGACTCGGAGATGACTTCCGTCAGACATAATTCGACCCTTGTGAACACGCCTGACTTGTCCCCATGTCTCTACGACCTTCCGTTCCGGAGATATAAGGAAAACAAAGTTGTTTCCGGGCGTAGCTCCACCCCCTTGACTCCGCCCCCAATGGTTATTGTGTCAGTGGATAGCCCTTGTCCTGCTGAATCCGAGGATGTGTGTATCTTGTCTATGCCACCTTCCTATCAGGACTTATTGCCTCTTAAGCTTATGCCGGGGTTCGGCATCCGGGGTTTTCGCCCCTTATCCTAACCCTAACCCTAACCCTAACCCTAACCCCTTACCCTAACCCTAACCCTAACCCTAACCCTAACCCTAACCTTCCTATCAGGACTTATGGCCATCTGAAGGATGGTTCTCAAATGGTAGGGGGGTACCATTCGGGGTTTTGTCCCCTAACCCTAACCCTAACCCTAACCCTAACCCCCTAACCCTAACCCTAACCCTAACCCTAACCCTTACCCTTACCCTAACCCTTAACCCCTAACCCTTAACCCCTAACCCCTAACCCTAACCCTAACCCCTAACCCTAACCCCTAACCCTAACAATGCCTTACCCTAACAATGCCTTACCCTAACCGGGAATAGGGGAGTGCTTGTGTACGTAATACTTACCTGGAACTAGGGTTTTTGACTGTGGGACTTGGTGAAAATTTTGGAAAATTGACCAAGTATTTTGTCAAAAATCATGTCTCCAAAATAGGTACCAATTGACTCCAAATGGCCTGAAACGTGCTCCTAACAACTTTCCCCAGGGTCCTTTTTGGCTGTGGGACTTAAGAACTTTTCGAGAAAATCGAGTTCCACTCATTTCAATGGCGAAACGGTTTTTGTTGAATAACTTTGGAACGAAAGATCATAGAGACTCGGAAGTCACTTCCGTCAGACATAATTTGACCCTTGTGAACACGCCTGACTTGTCCCCGTGTCTCTACGACCTTCCGTTCCCGAGATATAAGGAAAACAAAGTTGTTTCCGGGCGTAGCTCCGCCCCCGTGGCTCCGCCCCAATGGGTCTTGTGTCAGTGGATAGCCCCTGTCCTGCTGAATCCGAGGATGTGTGTATCTTGTCTATGTCACCTTCCTATCAGGAATCATGGCCTCTTAAGCTTATGCCGGGGTCCGGCATCCGGGGTTTTCGCCCCTTATCCTAACCCTACCCTAACCCTAACCCTAACCCTAACCCTACCCTAACCCTAACCCTAACCCAAACCCTAACCCTAACCCTAACCCCTAACCCTAACCCTAACCCCTAACCCTAACCCTAAACCCAAAATTGGTACCAATTGACTCCAAATGGCCTGAAACGTGCTCCTAACAACTTTCCCCATGGTCCTTTTTGGCTGTGGGACTTAGGAACTTATTGCGAAAATCGCGTTCCATTCATTTCAATGTGGAAACGGTTTTTGCCAATTATCTACGGAACGAATGGTCGTAGAGACTCGGAAGTGACTTCCGTCAGACATAATACGACCCTTGTGAACACGCCTGACTTGTCCCCATGTCTCTACGACCTTCCGTTCCTGAGATATAAGCAAAACAAAGTTGTTTCCGCGCGTAGCTCCGCCCCCGTGGCTCCGCCCCCAATGGTTTGAGAATCAGTGGATAGCCCCTGTCCTGCTGAATCCGAGGATGTGTGTATCTTGTCTATGCCACCTTCCTATCAGGACTTATGGCCTTTTAAGCATATGTCAGGGGGTGAAATCCGGGGGTTTTGACCCTTATCCTAACCCCTTCTGAAGTATGGCACCCTAATGGCAGGGGGGTGACATTCGGGGTTTTGTCCCCTTACCCAACAATGGGGACGGACATAGGGGAGTGCTTGTGTACGTTATACTTACCTGGAACCGGAAAAAAAGACCTGGAAAGGAGAAAACAAAGTTAAATTAAATTTGACATGCCTAGGTGGTCCTGTGGACTCTGGGAATTGGGTCTAGTCAGCTGGTCTACTACTGCCGTACCAAACAGCAGTAGACCAGCTGGATAGACCCAATCCCCAGAGTCCACAGGACCACCAGGTCACGACCAAAGAGTCCAAATAGTTGCACAATCACATGTGTGGGTTTCCCACACTCACAGTCTCCGAAATACAGCATTGTCGGCCTTTCTTTCCAACGCCATACCCACTTACTGTACGAAAGTGCCGTCGGACCTTATATGGTTGGACAGATAAGGCCCTCAGCTATCCGTAGACGTTGGTTTCATGTCTCTAGCACATTCCTATCAAAAGATATGAACTTAACATCCTAACAACATTACACAGGCACGATTTTGGCAACAAACAATTCCACCAAGTGCATTCCCATTTTTCAATTCAATTCATTTTTATTTTTATAGTGCCAAATACAACAAATGTCATCTCTAGGCACGTAGTAAGTCCAATTCAAGCCAATTGGAATTCAATTCATTAATAATAATCATAGTTCATAAAATAATCCAATTCTTTCATATAGAACCAATTCAAAAACAATTTCCTAGCTAAGAAAACCAACAGATTGCACTGAAAACTATTCCCATGCATGTCAGAGTCCTGTGTGTGTGTGTAAATGTGAGTGCGAGTGATGCATCTCTTCCAGTGAGGATCTTGGTGGAGAGCCTGCACAGGTGGAGCTCATTGCCTCATTAGGGTGCTGGGAATAAAGGAGCTGCAGAGCCTTCACTCAGTAACTCCACCGGCAGTCTCTCTGGCCGGCTGTTGTACTTTACCTGTTACAAGTTATTGATTATAATCACTGTTTATGCTACTGAATCACAACTTTTTGGACAAAATAGCTTACAACCTTTCCACCAAATGCGGTCCCATGCATTTCCTATGGAAAATACATTTTATCATGAGCATTTTGTTAAAAAACCATGTCTCCAAAATAGGTACCAATCGACTCCAAATGGCCTGAAACGTGCTCCTAACAACATTCCCCAGGGTCGCTTTTGGCTGTGGGACTTAATGAAAAAAAATTAAAGCCACACTACGCTCATTTCAATGGGGAAACGGTTTATGTTGAATAACTCCCGAACGGAAGGTCCTAGAGATTTGGAAAGTTGATCCGTCCCACATAATTCAGCCATGGGCTTTCCAATGGTACCCCCCACGAGTCTCTACGACATTCACTTCCGGAGTTATGGGCCAATCAGTGACAAGAATGTTAAAACGTCTATATCTCCGGAACGGAAGGTCCAAAACCTTATTCATTGGTACTGCAAGAATCATCGTACCCAAAAATGGGGGGGTAGCCAAAGTTTCGGAGCTATGAATCACTGTTAAGGGTGATGAATATTGATTTCCAAAGTGGCACTCAGCTCTTATCCTGACTCTAACCCTGCAACTAGGGTTTTTGACTGTGGGACTTGGTAAAAATTTTGGAAAATTGACCAAGTATTTTGTCAAAAATCATGTCTCCAAAATAGGTACCAAATGACTCCAAATGGCCTGAAACGTGCTCCTAACAACTTTCCCCAGGGTCCTTTTTGGCTGTGGGACTTAGGAACTTATTGCGGAAATCACGTTCCATTCATTTCAATGCGGAAATGGTTTTTGCCGATTATCTTGGGAACGGAATATCATAGAGACTCGGAGATGACTTCCGTCAGACATAATTCGACCCTTGTGAACACGCCTGACTTGTCCCCATGTCTCTACGACCTTCCGTTCCGGAGATATAAGGAAAACAAAGTTGTTTCCGGGCGTAGCTCCACCCCCTTGACTCCGCCCCCAATGGTTATTGTGTCAGTGGATAGCCCTTGTCCTGCTGAATCCGAGGATGTGTGTATCTTGTCTATGCCACCTTCCTATCAGGACTTATTGCCTCTTAAGCTTATGCCGGGGTTCGGCATCCGGGGTTTTCGCCCCTTATCCTAACCCTAACCCTAACCCTAACCCTAACCCTAACCCCTTACCCTAACCCTAACCCTAACCCTAACCCTAACCCTAACCCTAACCTTCCTATCAGGACTTATGGCCATCTGAAGGATGGTTCTCAAATGGTAGGGGGGTACCATTCGGGGTTTTGTCCCCTAACCCTAACCCTAACCCTAACCCTAACCCCCTAACCCTAACCCTAACCCTAACCCTAACCCTTACCCTTACCCTAACCCTTAACCCCTAACCCTTAACCCCTAACCCCTAACCCTAACCCTAACCCCTAACCCTAACCCCTAACCCTAACAATGCCTTACCCTAACAATGCCTTACCCTAACCGGGAATAGGGGAGTGCTTGTGTACGTAATACTTACCTGGAACTAGGGTTTTTGACTGTGGGACTTGGTGAAAATTTTGGAAAATTGACCAAGTATTTTGTCAAAAATCATGTCTCCAAAATAGGTACCAATTGACTCCAAATGGCCTGAAACGTGCTCCTAACAACTTTCCCCAGGGTCCTTTTTGGCTGTGGGACTTAAGAACTTTTCGAGAAAATCGAGTTCCACTCATTTCAATGGCGAAACGGTTTTTGTTGAATAACTTTGGAACGAAAGATCATAGAGACTCGGAAGTCACTTCCGTCAGACATAATTTGACCCTTGTGAACACGCCTGACTTGTCCCCGTGTCTCTACGACCTTCCGTTCCCGAGATATAAGGAAAACAAAGTTGTTTCCGGGCGTAGCTCCGCCCCCGTGGCTCCGCCCCAATGGGTCTTGTGTCAGTGGATAGCCCCTGTCCTGCTGAATCCGAGGATGTGTGTATCTTGTCTATGTCACCTTCCTATCAGGAATCATGGCCTCTTAAGCTTATGCCGGGGTCCGGCATCCGGGGTTTTCGCCCCTTATCCTAACCCTACCCTAACCCTAACCCTAACCCTAACCCTACCCTAACCCTAACCCTAACCCAAACCCTAACCCTAACCCTAACCCTAACCCCTAACCCTAACCCTAACCCCTAACCCTAACCCTAAACCCAAAATTGGTACCAATTGACTCCAAATGGCCTGAAACGTGCTCCTAACAACTTTCCCCATGGTCCTTTTTGGCTGTGGGACTTAGGAACTTATTGCGAAAATCGCGTTCCATTCATTTCAATGTGGAAACGGTTTTTGCCAATTATCTACGGAACGAATGGTCGTAGAGACTCGGAAGTGACTTCCGTCAGACATAATACGACCCTTGTGAACACGCCTGACTTGTCCCCATGTCTCTACGACCTTCCGTTCCTGAGATATAAGCAAAACAAAGTTGTTTCCGCGCGTAGCTCCGCCCCCGTGGCTCCGCCCCCAATGGTTTGAGAATCAGTGGATAGCCCCTGTCCTGCTGAATCCGAGGATGTGTGTATCTTGTCTATGCCACCTTCCTATCAGGACTTATGGCCTTTTAAGCATATGTCAGGGGGTGAAATCCGGGGGTTTTGACCCTTATCCTAACCCCTTCTGAAGTATGGCACCCTAATGGCAGGGGGGTGACATTCGGGGTTTTGTCCCCTTACCCAACAATGGGGACGGACATAGGGGAGTGCTTGTGTACGTTATACTTACCTGGAACCGGAAAAAAAGACCTGGAAAGGAGAAAACAAAGTTAAATTAAATTTGACATGCCTAGGTGGTCCTGTGGACTCTGGGAATTGGGTCTAGTCAGCTGGTCTACTACTGCCGTACCAAACAGCAGTAGACCAGCTGGATAGACCCAATCCCCAGAGTCCACAGGACCACCAGGTCACGACCAAAGAGTCCAAATAGTTGCACAATCACATGTGTGGGTTTCCCACACTCACAGTCTCCGAAATACAGCATTGTCGGCCTTTCTTTCCAACGCCATACCCACTTACTGTACGAAAGTGCCGTCGGACCTTATATGGTTGGACAGATAAGGCCCTCAGCTATCCGTAGACGTTGGTTTCATGTCTCTAGCACATTCCTATCAAAAGATATGAACTTAACATCCTAACAACATTACACAGGCACGATTTTGGCAACAAACAATTCCACCAAGTGCATTCCCATTTTTCAATTCAATTCATTTTTATTTTTATAGTGCCAAATACAACAAATGTCATCTCTAGGCACGTAGTAAGTCCAATTCAAGCCAATTGGAATTCAATTCATTAATAATAATCATAGTTCATAAAATAATCCAATTCTTTCATATAGAACCAATTCAAAAACAATTTCCTAGCTAAGAAAACCAACAGATTGCACTGAAAACTATTCCCATGCATGTCAGAGTCCTGTGTGTGTGTGTAAATGTGAGTGCGAGTGATGCATCTCTTCCAGTGAGGATCTTGGTGGAGAGCCTGCACAGGTGGAGCTCATTGCCTCATTAGGGTGCTGGGAATAAAGGAGCTGCAGAGCCTTCACTCAGTAACTCCACCGGCAGTCTCTCTGGCCGGCTGTTGTACTTTACCTGTTACAAGTTATTGATTATAATCACTGTTTATGCTACTGAATCACAACTTTTTGGACAAAATAGCTTACAACCTTTCCACCAAATGCGGTCCCATGCATTTCCTATGGAAAATACATTTTATCATGAGCATTTTGTTAAAAAACCATGTCTCCAAAATAGGTACCAATCGACTCCAAATGGCCTGAAACGTGCTCCTAACAACATTCCCCAGGGTCGCTTTTGGCTGTGGGACTTAATGAAAAAAAATTAAAGCCACACTACGCTCATTTCAATGGGGAAACGGTTTATGTTGAATAACTCCCGAACGGAAGGTCCTAGAGATTTGGAAAGTTGATCCGTCCCACATAATTCAGCCATGGGCTTTCCAATGGTACCCCCCACGAGTCTCTACGACATTCACTTCCGGAGTTATGGGCCAATCAGTGACAAGAATGTTAAAACGTCTATATCTCCGGAACGGAAGGTCCAAAACCTTATTCATTGGTACTGCAAGAATCATCGTACCCAAAAATGGGGGGGTAGCCAAAGTTTCGGAGCTATGAATCACTGTTAAGGGTGATGAATATTGATTTCCAAAGTGGCACTCAGCTCTTATCCTGACTCTAACCCTGCAACTAGGGTTTTTGACTGTGGGACTTGGTAAAAATTTTGGAAAATTGACCAAGTATTTTGTCAAAAATCATGTCTCCAAAATAGGTACCAAATGACTCCAAATGGCCTGAAACGTGCTCCTAACAACTTTCCCCAGGGTCCTTTTTGGCTGTGGGACTTAGGAACTTATTGCGGAAATCACGTTCCATTCATTTCAATGCGGAAATGGTTTTTGCCGATTATCTTGGGAACGGAATATCATAGAGACTCGGAGATGACTTCCGTCAGACATAATTCGACCCTTGTGAACACGCCTGACTTGTCCCCATGTCTCTACGACCTTCCGTTCCGGAGATATAAGGAAAACAAAGTTGTTTCCGGGCGTAGCTCCACCCCCTTGACTCCGCCCCCAATGGTTATTGTGTCAGTGGATAGCCCTTGTCCTGCTGAATCCGAGGATGTGTGTATCTTGTCTATGCCACCTTCCTATCAGGACTTATTGCCTCTTAAGCTTATGCCGGGGTTCGGCATCCGGGGTTTTCGCCCCTTATCCTAACCCTAACCCTAACCCTAACCCTAACCCCTAACCCCTAACCCTAACCCTAACCCTAACCCTAACCCTAACCCTACCCTAACCCTACCCTAACCCTAACCCCTAACCCCTAACCCCTAACCCCTAACCCTAACCCCTAACCCTAACCCTAAACCCAAAATTGGTACCAATTGACTCCAAATGGCCTGAAACGTGCTCCTAACAACTTTCCCCATGGTCCTTTTTGGCTGTGGGACTTAGGAACTTATTGCGAAAATCGCGTTCCATTCATTTCAATGTGGAAACGGTTTTTGCCAATTATCTACGGAACGAATGGTCGTAGAGACTCGGAAGTGACTTCCGTCAGACATAATACGACCCTTGTGAACACGCCTGACTTGTCCCCATGTCTCTACGACCTTCCGTTCCTGAGATATAAGCAAAACAAAGTTGTTTCCGCGCGTAGCTCCGCCCCCGTGGCTCCGCCCCCAATGGTTTGAGAATCAGTGGATAGCCCCTGTCCTGCTGAATCCGAGGATGTGTGTATCTTGTCTATGCCACCTTCCTATCAGGACTTATGGCCTTTTAAGCATATGTCAGGGGGTGAAATCCGGGGGTTTTGACCCTTATCCTAACCCCTTCTGAAGTATGGCACCCTAATGGCAGGGGGGTGACATTCGGGGTTTTGTCCCCTTACCCAACAATGGGGACGGACATAGGGGAGTGCTTGTGTACGTTATACTTACCTGGAACCGGAAAAAAAGACCTGGAAAGGAGAAAACAAAGTTAAATTAAATTTGACATGCCTAGGTGGTCCTGTGGACTCTGGGAATTGGGTCTAGTCAGCTGGTCTACTACTGCCGTACCAAACAGCAGTAGACCAGCTGGATAGACCCAATCCCCAGAGTCCACAGGACCACCAGGTCACGACCAAAGAGTCCAAATAGTTGCACAATCACATGTGTGGGTTTCCCACACTCACAGTCTCCGAAATACAGCATTGTCGGCCTTTCTTTCCAACGCCATACCCACTTACTGTACGAAAGTGCCGTCGGACCTTATATGGTTGGACAGATAAGGCCCTCAGCTATCCGTAGACGTTGGTTTCATGTCTCTAGCACATTCCTATCAAAAGATATGAACTTAACATCCTAACAACATTACACAGGCACGATTTTGGCAACAAACAATTCCACCAAGTGCATTCCCATTTTTCAATTCAATTCATTTTTATTTTTATAGTGCCAAATACAACAAATGTCATCTCTAGGCACGTAGTAAGTCCAATTCAAGCCAATTGGAATTCAATTCATTAATAATAATCATAGTTCATAAAATAATCCAATTCTTTCATATAGAACCAATTCAAAAACAATTTCCTAGCTAAGAAAACCAACAGATTGCACTGAAAACTATTCCCATGCATGTCAGAGTCCTGTGTGTGTGTGTAAATGTGAGTGCGAGTGATGCATCTCTTCCAGTGAGGATCTTGGTGGAGAGCCTGCACAGGTGGAGCTCATTGCCTCATTAGGGTGCTGGGAATAAAGGAGCTGCAGAGCCTTCACTCAGTAACTCCACCGGCAGTCTCTCTGGCCGGCTGTTGTACTTTACCTGTTACAAGTTATTGATTATAATCACTGTTTATGCTACTGAATCACAACTTTTTGGACAAAATAGCTTACAACCTTTCCACCAAATGCGGTCCCATGCATTTCCTATGGAAAATACATTTTATCATGAGCATTTTGTTAAAAAACCATGTCTCCAAAATAGGTACCAATCGACTCCAAATGGCCTGAAACGTGCTCCTAACAACATTCCCCAGGGTCGCTTTTGGCTGTGGGACTTAATGAAAAAAAATTAAAGCCACACTACGCTCATTTCAATGGGGAAACGGTTTATGTTGAATAACTCCCGAACGGAAGGTCCTAGAGATTTGGAAAGTTGATCCGTCCCACATAATTCAGCCATGGGCTTTCCAATGGTACCCCCCACGAGTCTCTACGACATTCACTTCCGGAGTTATGGGCCAATCAGTGACAAGAATGTTAAAACGTCTATATCTCCGGAACGGAAGGTCCAAAACCTTATTCATTGGTACTGCAAGAATCATCGTACCCAAAAATGGGGGGGTAGCCAAAGTTTCGGAGCTATGAATCACTGTTAAGGGTGATGAATATTGATTTCCAAAGTGGCACTCAGCTCTTATCCTGACTCTAACCCTGCAACTAGGGTTTTTGACTGTGGGACTTGGTAAAAATTTTGGAAAATTGACCAAGTATTTTGTCAAAAATCATGTCTCCAAAATAGGTACCAAATGACTCCAAATGGCCTGAAACGTGCTCCTAACAACTTTCCCCAGGGTCCTTTTTGGCTGTGGGACTTAGGAACTTATTGCGGAAATCACGTTCCATTCATTTCAATGCGGAAATGGTTTTTGCCGATTATCTTGGGAACGGAATATCATAGAGACTCGGAGATGACTTCCGTCAGACATAATTCGACCCTTGTGAACACGCCTGACTTGTCCCCATGTCTCTACGACCTTCCGTTCCGGAGATATAAGGAAAACAAAGTTGTTTCCGGGCGTAGCTCCACCCCCTTGACTCCGCCCCCAATGGTTATTGTGTCAGTGGATAGCCCTTGTCCTGCTGAATCCGAGGATGTGTGTATCTTGTCTATGCCACCTTCCTATCAGGACTTATTGCCTCTTAAGCTTATGCCGGGGTTCGGCATCCGGGGTTTTCGCCCCTTATCCTAACCCTAACCCTAACCCTAACCCTAACCCCTTACCCTAACCCTAACCCTAACCCTAACCCTAACCCTAACCTTCCTATCAGGACTTATGGCCATCTGAAGGATGGTTCTCAAATGGTAGGGGGGTACCATTCGGGGTTTTGTCCCCTAACCCTAACCCTAACCCTAACCCTAACCCCCTAACCCTAACCCTAACCCTAACCCTAACCCTTACCCTTACCCTAACCCTTAACCCCTAACCCTTAACCCCTAACCCCTAACCCTAACCCTAACCCCTAACCCTAACCCCTAACCCTAACAATGCCTTACCCTAACAATGCCTTACCCTAACCGGGAATAGGGGAGTGCTTGTGTACGTAATACTTACCTGGAACTAGGGTTTTTGACTGTGGGACTTGGTGAAAATTTTGGAAAATTGACCAAGTATTTTGTCAAAAATCATGTCTCCAAAATAGGTACCAATTGACTCCAAATGGCCTGAAACGTGCTCCTAACAACTTTCCCCAGGGTCCTTTTTGGCTGTGGGACTTAAGAACTTTTCGAGAAAATCGAGTTCCACTCATTTCAATGGCGAAACGGTTTTTGTTGAATAACTTTGGAACGAAAGATCATAGAGACTCGGAAGTCACTTCCGTCAGACATAATTTGACCCTTGTGAACACGCCTGACTTGTCCCCGTGTCTCTACGACCTTCCGTTCCCGAGATATAAGGAAAACAAAGTTGTTTCCGGGCGTAGCTCCGCCCCCGTGGCTCCGCCCCAATGGGTCTTGTGTCAGTGGATAGCCCCTGTCCTGCTGAATCCGAGGATGTGTGTATCTTGTCTATGTCACCTTCCTATCAGGAATCATGGCCTCTTAAGCTTATGCCGGGGTCCGGCATCCGGGGTTTTCGCCCCTTATCCTAACCCTACCCTAACCCTAACCCTAACCCTAACCCTACCCTAACCCTAACCCTAACCCAAACCCTAACCCTAACCCTAACCCCTAACCCTAACCCTAACCCCTAACCCTAACCCTAAACCCAAAATTGGTACCAATTGACTCCAAATGGCCTGAAACGTGCTCCTAACAACTTTCCCCATGGTCCTTTTTGGCTGTGGGACTTAGGAACTTATTGCGAAAATCGCGTTCCATTCATTTCAATGTGGAAACGGTTTTTGCCAATTATCTACGGAACGAATGGTCGTAGAGACTCGGAAGTGACTTCCGTCAGACATAATACGACCCTTGTGAACACGCCTGACTTGTCCCCATGTCTCTACGACCTTCCGTTCCTGAGATATAAGCAAAACAAAGTTGTTTCCGCGCGTAGCTCCGCCCCCGTGGCTCCGCCCCCAATGGTTTGAGAATCAGTGGATAGCCCCTGTCCTGCTGAATCCGAGGATGTGTGTATCTTGTCTATGCCACCTTCCTATCAGGACTTATGGCCTTTTAAGCATATGTCAGGGGGTGAAATCCGGGGGTTTTGACCCTTATCCTAACCCCTTCTGAAGTATGGCACCCTAATGGCAGGGGGGTGACATTCGGGGTTTTGTCCCCTTACCCAACAATGGGGACGGACATAGGGGAGTGCTTGTGTACGTTATACTTACCTGGAACCGGAAAAAAAGACCTGGAAAGGAGAAAACAAAGTTAAATTAAATTTGACATGCCTAGGTGGTCCTGTGGACTCTGGGAATTGGGTCTAGTCAGCTGGTCTACTACTGCCGTACCAAACAGCAGTAGACCAGCTGGATAGACCCAATCCCCAGAGTCCACAGGACCACCAGGTCACGACCAAAGAGTCCAAATAGTTGCACAATCACATGTGTGGGTTTCCCACACTCACAGTCTCCGAAATACAGCATTGTCGGCCTTTCTTTCCAACGCCATACCCACTTACTGTACGAAAGTGCCGTCGGACCTTATATGGTTGGACAGATAAGGCCCTCAGCTATCCGTAGACGTTGGTTTCATGTCTCTAGCACATTCCTATCAAAAGATATGAACTTAACATCCTAACAACATTACACAGGCACGATTTTGGCAACAAACAATTCCACCAAGTGCATTCCCATTTTTCAATTCAATTCATTTTTATTTTTATAGTGCCAAATACAACAAATGTCATCTCTAGGCACGTAGTAAGTCCAATTCAAGCCAATTGGAATTCAATTCATTAATAATAATCATAGTTCATAAAATAATCCAATTCTTTCATATAGAACCAATTCAAAAACAATTTCCTAGCTAAGAAAACCAACAGATTGCACTGAAAACTATTCCCATGCATGTCAGAGTCCTGTGTGTGTGTGTAAATGTGAGTGCGAGTGATGCATCTCTTCCAGTGAGGATCTTGGTGGAGAGCCTACACAGGTGGAGCTCATTGCCTCATCAGGGTGCTGGGAATAAAGGAGCTGCAGAGCCTTCACTCAGTAACTCCACCGGCAGTCTCTCTGGCCGGCTGTTGCACTTTACCTGTTAAAAGTTATTGACTATAATCACTGTTTATGCTACTGAATCACAACTTTTTGGACAAAATAGCTTACAACCTTTCCACCAAATGCGGTCCCATGCATTTCCTATGGAAAATACATTTTATCATGAGCATTTTGTTAAAAAACCATGTCTCCAAAATAGGTACCAATCGACTCCAAATGGCCTGAAACGTGCTCCTAACAACATTCCCCAGGGTCGCTTTTGGCTGTGGGACTTATTGAAAAAAAATTAAAGCCACACTACGCTCATTTCAATGGGGAAACGGTTTATGTTGAATAACTCCCGAACGGAAGGTCCTAGAGATTTGGAAAGTTGATCCGTCCCACATAATTCAGCCATGGGCTTTCCAATGGTACCCCCCACGAGTCTCTACGACATTCACTTCCGGAGTTATGGGCCAATCAGTGACAAGAATGTTAAAACGTCTATATCTCCGGAACGGAAGGTCCAAAACCTTATTCATTGGTACTGCAAGAATCATCGTACCCAAAAATGGGGGGGTAGCCAAAGTTTCGGAGCTATGAATCACTGTTAAGGGTGATGAATATTGATTTCCAAAGTGGCACTCAGCTCTTATCCTGACTCTAACCCTGCAACTAGGGTTTTTGACTGTGGGACTTGGTAAAAATTTTGGAAAATTGACCAAGTATTTTGTCAAAAATCATGTCTCCAAAATAGGTACCAAATGACTCCAAATGGCCTGAAACGTGCTCCTAACAACTTTCCCCAGGGTCCTTTTTGGCTGTGGGACTTAGGAACTTATTGCGGAAATCACGTTCCATTCATTTCAATGCGGAAATGGTTTTTGCCGATTATCTTGGGAACGGAATATCATAGAGACTCGGAGATGACTTCCGTCAGACATAATTCGACCCTTGTGAACACGCCTGACTTGTCCCCATGTCTCTACGACCTTCCGTTCCGGAGATATAAGGAAAACAAAGTTGTTTCCGGGCGTAGCTCCACCCCCTTGACTCCGCCCCCAATGGTTATTGTGTCAGTGGATAGCCCTTGTCCTGCTGAATCCGAGGATGTGTGTATCTTGTCTATGCCACCTTCCTATCAGGACTTATTGCCTCTTAAGCTTATGCCGGGGTTCGGCATCCGGGGTTTTCGCCCCTTATCCTAACCCTAACCCTAACCCTAACCCTAACCCTAACCCTAACCCTAACCCTAACCCTAACCCTAACCCTAACCTAACCCTAACCCTAACCCTAACCCTAACCCTAACCCTAACCCTAAACCCTAACCCTAACCCTAACCCTAACCCTAACCCCCTAACCCTAACCCTAATCCTAACCCTAACCCTAACCCTCTAACCCTGCAACTAGGGTTTTTGACTGTGGGACTTGGTAAAAATTTTGGAAAATTGACCAAGTATTTTGTCAAAAATCATGTCTCCAAAATAGGTACCAATCGACTCCAAATGGCCTGAAACATGCTCCTAACAACTTTCCCCAGGGTCCTTTTTGGCTGTGGGACTTAGGAACTTTTTGCGAAAATCGCGTTCCATTCATTTCAATGTGGAATCGGTTTTTGCCGATTATCTCGGGAACGAGAGGTCGTAGAGACTCGGAAGTGACTTCCGTCAGACATAATACGACCCTTGTGAACACGCTCGACTTGTCCCCGTGTCTCTACGACCTTCCGTTCCTGAGATATAAGCAAAACAAAGTTGTTTCCGGTCGTAGCTCCGCCCCCGTGGCTCCGCCCCCAAAGGTTCGAGTATCAGTGGATAGCCCTGGTCTTGCAGAATCCGGGGATATGTGTATCTAGTCTGTGCTACCTTCCTATCAGGACTTATGGCCATCTGAAGGATGGTTCGCAAATGGTAGGGGGGTACCATTCGGGGTTTTGTCCCCTTACCCTAACCCTAACCCTAACCCCTAACCCTAACCCTAACCCTAACCCTAACCCTTACCCTAACCCTAACCCTAACCCTAACCCTACCCTAACCCTAACCCTAACCCTAACCCTAAACCCTAACCCATCGTCAGATGTCACGGGGGGAACTATCGAGATAGATTACTCACACCTAACCCTAACCCTAACCCTAACCCTAACAATGCCTTACCCTAACCCTAACCCTAACAATGCCTTACCCTAACCGGGAATAGGGGAGTGCTTGTGTACGTAATACTTACCTGGAACTAGGGTTTTTCACTGTGGGACTTGGTAAAAAATTTGGGAAATTTACCAAGTATTTTGTCAAAAATCATGCGTCCAAAATAGGTACCAATTGACTCCAAATGGCCTGAAACGTGCTCCTAACAACTTTCCCCAGGGTCCTTTTTGGCTGTGGGACTTAGGAACTTTTCGAGAAAATCGAGTTCCACTCATTTCAATGCGGAAACGGTTTTTGCCGATTATCTCGGGAACGAAAGGTCGTAGAGACTCGGAGATGACTTCCGTCAGACATAATTCGACCCTTGTGAACATGCCTGACTTGTCCCCATGTCTCTACGACCTTCCGTTCCGGAGATATAAGGAAAACAAAGTTGTTTCCGGGCGTAGCTCCACCCCCTTGACTCCGCCCCCAATGGTTATTGTGTCAGTGGATAGCCCTTGTCCTGCTGAATCCGAGGATGTGTGTATCTTGTCTATGCCACCTTCCTATCAGGACTTATTGCCTCTTAAGCTTATGCCGGGGTTCGGCATCCGGGGTTTTAGCCCCTTATCCTAACCCTAACCCTAACCCTAACCCTAACCCTAACCCTAACCCTAACCCTAACCCTCTAGTTGACAAGCGCCGGCCCGTGCCTTGCCTTTAGTTCTCTACACCAAACCGTGGTTATCGTCGGATGCCACGGGGGGAACTATCGAGATAGATTACTTACACCTAACCCTAACCCTAACCCTAACCCCTAACCCTAACCCTAACCCTAACCCTAACCCTAACCCTTACCCTAACCCTAACCCTACCCTAACCCTAACCCTAACCCTAACCCTAACCCTAACCCTAACCCTCTAACCCTAACCCTTACCCTAACCCTAACCCTAACCCTAACCCTAACCCTAACCCCTGAAACACCGCGAAATATCCTGCCGTGGTCAGCTCGGCTGCCGCGAAGAGTTAATCTCTGTTGCCCCGGTGTTTTCAGGAGGAATGGCTCCACAAATTATTAGATGACCCATACCTAGACTTAACCCCTGAAACACCGTGAAATATCCCGCCGTGGTCAGCTCGGCTGCCGCGAAGAGTTGATCTCTGTTGCCCCGGTGTTTTCAGAAGGAATAGCTCCACAAATCATTAGATGACTCATACCTAGACTTAACCCCTGAAACACTGTGAAACATCCCGCCGTGGTCAGCTCGGCTGCCACGAAGAGTTGATCTCTGTTGCCCCGGTGCTTTCAGGAGGAATGGCTCCACAAATCATTAGATGACTCATACCTAGACCTAACCCCTGAAACACCGTGAAATATCCCGCCGTGGTCAGCTCGGCTGCCGCGAAGAGTTGATCTCTGTTGCCCCGGTGTCCTCAGGAGTAATGGTTCCATAAATCACTAGTTTACTCCATTTCCCCCTCTCCCCCTTCCCACTTCCCTATTGGGTTGTTGCGAAGGGTATGAGGCCAAGGTTTTGCCTGATCAGGCAAAGTGCAAGTTGAAAATGTAGTCACATTTCCTTGCACTCCCAACCTTACCCACAACGTTTCTCGTTTGTATTCTTAAAAGCCAATAATTTAGTCTTACAACCTCAAAACCACTTGGTTCCGTATTGATGTAACAAATCGGACAACCGTTTCGACTCAAAAATGTAATGCAAAGCGATGAGAGGTGATCTGAGTGACAAGCGCCGGCCCGTGCCTTGCTTTTGGTTCCCTACACCAAACCGTGAACATCGTCAGATGACATGGGGGGAACCTCCAAGATAGATTACTTACACCTAACCCTAACCCTAACCCAACCCTAACCCTTACCCTACCCTAACCCTAACCCTAACCCTAACAATGCCTAACCCTAACCGGGCATAGGGGAGTGCTTGTGTACGTAATACTTACCTGGAACTAGTGTTTTTGACTGTGGGACTTGGTAAAAATTTTGGGAAATTTACCAAGTATTTTGTCAAAAATCATGCGTCCAAAATAGGTACCAATTGACTCCAAATGGCCTGAAACGTGCTCCTAACAACATTCCACAAAGTCCTTTTTGGCTGTGGGACTTAGGAACTTTTCGAGAAAATCGAGTTCCACTCATTTCAATGGCGAAACGGTTTTTGCCGATTATCTCGGGAACGAAAGGTCGTAGAGACTCGGAGATGACTTCCGTCAGACATAATACGACCCTTGTGAACACGCTCGACTTGTCCCCGAGTCTCTACGACCTTCCGTTCCTGAGATATAAGCAAAACAAAGTTGTTTCCGGTCGTAGCTCCGCCCCCGTGGCTCCGCCCCCAAAGGTTCGAGTATCAGTGGATAGCCCTGGTCTTGCAGAATCCGGGGATATGTGTATCTAGTCTGTGCTACCTTCCTATCAGGACTTATGGCCATCTGAAGGATGGTTCTCAAATGGTAGGGGGGTA
Source organism: Odontesthes bonariensis (assembly GCF_027942865.1). NCBI lineage: Eukaryota > Metazoa > Chordata > Actinopteri > Atheriniformes > Atherinopsidae > Odontesthes > Odontesthes bonariensis. The sequence continues at coordinate 30,964,755 of NC_134523.1, forward strand.
CCATTCGGGGTTTTGTCCCCTTACCCTAACCCTAACCCTAA